>NW_010518595.1:0-35878 GCF_000687285.1 Phaethon lepturus
TGGTGTCATCTGTAAACTTACTGAGGGAGCATTCATACATATGCTCCCAACCCCCCAAAAACCCATTTGCATCACTTAAAACTAGAAAAATGCCATACTATACATGTTCTGCTCATCAATTCCAGTTAAGAACATAGGCAATAACATATAGCTGGAAATAAGCTTTAACTTTAGGGTAACTTTAAATCAAGAATCAGATTTTGTAGCTAGATTGTTTTGGAGTTCTTTTTATATTTGCTTTGCAGCAGTAGATGTCTGCTTTGGGGCTCAGCTTGAAAAGCTCAGAAAGCTGCTCAGATGCTGGTTTTGAATCCTGGAGAACTCCATACAACACTCTCGCTCTCCCCTCTCCCAGAGGAGATGTGCTCAGCTGATCACCCAGGCATCCCTAGTCCACTGCAGCATGAAAGGAACCAGATTGTGTAACTCCCTCCATAGCTCATCATCTTCCTTTTACCTTAAAAAGAAGTTGTAAGTGCAGAGGCTGCTATGATTCTGAGCTAACACATGCCCGGCAATGAGAGCTACCTCATTACCAGCAAGATACAGCCTGGAAGAAAAGTATGTTTCTGCTGCATCATGCAATGCTCATGGCTAGATGCAACCATGATGCAGAAATAACCTGCCCCTTGCAACGCAACACACAGCACGCTCCGCACAGCAAACAGACTGTGGCTGCTTTAAGCTTTGCCTGCTACAGTGGAGTGTAGTATTTCAGGACATTGTAAGATGGAAAATCGAAGCAAACAGATGTCTCCTATCTCAGTAATATCACTTGAGTTAGTAATTGCATCAGAGGTGTTGGTTCTCAGGAGAGTCATTTGCAGAATGATGGTGAGAATTTGGTCGATGGGCATTTTCCCATTATGGAAAACCCTTCAGTAGGGGCACCGTCATTCTGTACCATAAAGGTCAGCACTGGCAAAAGACAGTTCAGGAAGCCTTGAGACAAATGGCAGACCCATCCCAATATTATCTTATCCAACCATCAGCTAGAGATGTCTCAAATGGTAAATTCAATATAAAAATAACAAATAAATCCTATTTTAGGAACAGTTCTCTGGGCAACTCAGTCCACCAAAGTTTAGCTGCAATCCTTCACAGACAGATATATTAAGCTTAATTAAAAACCAAATATACAGTCTGGTTTATTTGAACTACATTTGGTGACCTACCACCAGCCCATGGACTTTTCCTCCCCTACATCAAACTTTGACTTTAGCATATGTAGTACTTCATTTTGTGCAAAGGATTCTTTCTACAGGATAAGGATCATTACATTAAATTATCATTAATTTTAATTACCATGCTATCTCAACTCTCGATATGTTGCCCAACCCTAAAGATATGTTTTGTTTCAAACTACAAAGCAGTCTCTCTCTTCTTGGCTGTTTTTAAAAGCCATGACATTTATTTAACCCTAATGACAATCAGTATAAAGGAGAAAGCTAAATCACATCACTGAAATGGTAAACACCAAGTTCCCAGCGGTGTTAATCCTTCTCTGATCCCTTCTTCCAGGAGACTGCTCCTTTGCAATCTGATCAAACTTGAAAGCCCACAAGTACTTTTGGAGATTAGCTGGTGAAGCAGAAAAGAGAAGAGTGAGTTAGGGTGGACAGTGAGCGTGTTTCATTGTGCAAATTTCTTCATGCTTGATCCTTGGGGCTCTTTTTATTAAACATGTTTTATATTGATTGAATGACAATCTGTATTGAATTTCAATAACCCCTCTTCTGTCAACAGTCAACAATCAAAACACATCTCCTCATTGACAATAGTGACTTTAAAAGTCACTGGTGCCCTGGAACCACACAGCCTTGGGCCATATCCCAGGCAGAAAGGTGACTGCAGCAATGGGACACACTGGGATGGGGCACAAGGGATGTTTGCTTGGAAGACCTCACCTGTGTTTGGCCATCGCGTGTAGCATGGATGTTGCTCAAGTGGCCAGTGCTCACAGGAGCCTAAAGAAGCAATCCCGCTGTCACCAGTACACCCGTCTTTATAGAGCAAGCTTTCATAAGAGAACCATGAACTGTACTTGCTTCTCCTTCCCCAGCTTGGTAGGAAAAGTGGCTACTGTCAGCAACTCAAGCTCACTGTGGAATGAACTTATAATATTTGAAACTGGCAAATACTGAGCATATTGGAAATCCTCTCCACTGTGGGCCCTGGCACAACTAAGAGTTAATAAAATGGGAAGGGAGAAATGTGCACACATTTCCAAACACTTAGAAGACTGACAGTGTCTGTCAAGCTCCACACCTGGATTTAGCAGGTAGGTAAGGCATCTGCATTCACATACTGGAACATTTTTTCTGTTTCTTTCTAAGAGTAAGCACTCTCCAGTGGGATCCATCCTCTAGTCTTGTATATGGGTACAACCTAGAATTAGGTGGCCTCAGGTTCTCTTAGAAATGACTTTGATGCTTGCATCCACTCAACTAGAGCAGATGTTCTGTAATCATGTTTTTCTGCTCACTAGGGTGAGAAGAGAGCTGCACTACGAGACGAGCTGCTTCCAGCACTGGTGACACCTGGAACTGAGGATAAACAATCAAAAACTGCTTCATTTGCTCTTTGGAGGACTCTAAAAGTCCTATTTTAGCATGTTATTTGATATGGACAGAGAAAACAGATGACTTTTTTTTTTTTTTTTTTTTTTTAATTTTTTTTCACTGTTTGTTCACCTAAAAGTCTAACTACTATAGTCACGCCCTGACAGGAAAATTCTGACATTTGAACACCTGTTCTCTCACTGCTTTGTAATAACAGGCATTATCAAGTTTTATCAAATAATTTGTTGAATAATTAGGTTTTAAATAGATTCACAAAAAACCAAAACAGCTTAAATTTTAATTACTTTTTTTTTTGCAATATCCCTTTCAAAAACCAGTGTGAGGACTAGCAATTTATTCTCATTATTATTAATGCAACCCCATTACACAGTCTGAATCTGCCTTCTCTCACTCATGTTCCCTGCCTCCTTTTTAAGGGAAACTGATGAGTATCCTCCCGGAATGGATCCCTGCTCAATCTTACATTCATAGATCATGTAGCCAGAATGAAAAAGGGAAAGCAGAGAAGTGACAAGAGAACAACAAAGGGTCAGAGATCTGAAATTCTTCCGCAACATCATTCTGCATCAAAAGGCAGTGAACTCGCAGATCTGACCTACAAATGTTAGTTAGAATCAAATCAGCTGGATGAGAAGTGCTGGAGGTAAACCCTGAGTAATTCCATTCATCTTCCATTTGCCTTTTCTAAAACAACAAACTACCCCTACCGCGCCCCGACCAGGGGTAACTCAAAGCAGAGCTATGCACCACAATTCTCACCTCATGTGTAGCACAGAAATGAGATCTTGGACCCACAAAGAAAATGGCATACTTTTAAAATGAACACTGCAATCCTTCTGCTTCTTAAAATCAATACATGTTCCTTCCCACTCCAGTGCTCTAGCATAATGAAGGCTCTGCAGGGGTCCCAGGGAGGCTGGCCTTTCCAGGGACAGAAGGAGCTGGGCACCAAAAACCCCACCACCCTTTGTGGGAGACAGGTCTCACTCCTCCAGAGCTGTCTGAGCACTGTAATTTTCTGTGCTCTCAAGGCTTATTTTAAGGTCTGAATTAGGTTCTATGGAGTTTGACTGTTAGTAATAGGTCTAACAAGCTGCAGTTCTGTTTCTTTGCAGAAACAAAATTCACAGCAGTTCCCAGTACAGTGATTTTACAATCCTGTTTTTCAACTTGAAGCAGCATGTGCAGGACTAAACTCAGAGACACGAAGGTGACTGATCGGGCCGAGGGGTTGGCGGACTGGGCACCAGTGACATTAACCGCTTGACAGAAGAACATAAGGCACAACTGGAATTCATGCAAGTAAGGATTGCTCATTTCTGAGAATTAAGCCAAAACATGTGGTTCCTAATTAAAATTAAATCACACACCAATAGTTAACCTAGGCTTTTTTCCCTCCTGGTTACAAAATACACCTTCTCCCAGTAACTACAGAACAACCAGGACTTTCATACCACTCTATTTCAGTTTTATAGTCTCAAGCATTTCTACAAAATGGCTGTGAAATCCAAACTGTAAAGGACTGAAGCACTCAACTCTATGCTTACGCTCATAGCACAATGCCAATTAAGATATTTAGCCTAAACCTTTTTAAGGCATGCAACTGCAGAGGTGCAGTACCAACCCTTTGCATTTCACAGCTGACTGAAGAACTAAGGAGGATTCTCCTTAGCCCTCTTCAGATTTGCCTAGAGATTGGAGAAATGACAAACTAAGCCATGAAATGACTAAAATGATGCTATAAAAGCAGAATCGAAATAGGTCTAGGAATTCTCATTCTAAGATGTGTTTTTCTACTTAATTTTGGTTTGCTCTGAGCAAATCCCTTATGAACTGCATGTCAAGACATTTCTATAATGATCGAGTGAACAAGTATTATTTATGGCAAGATTTATATAACTACCTACACGTGGGAAGCTCAGCACAGTGTATTTTTAGCATCAGATACTGCAGGCTTCAAAATAATGACGAAACCTGACTGTTTAAAAGAAACCAGGTCATAGCTCAGAATTCAGCTTTCACTAAATGCTGTTTCAAAGTGTTTCTTCTGTATACAGTTACAATTAAAAGCTATGTGGACACCCTGGAAAAGTTACTATTTTCCCTTAACGTCATAGGATCTTTTGTATTACAGGGGCACTGGAAGGCGAATATTTTGAGCACTGTGTAAAACATGTGATAAGGGGTAGTGTCTCCCTCGGAGAAGTTTCAAACCAAACAAATAGGACTGATAAAGGACAGAGGTGTGAACTGAAGAAACAAGGGGGTGGAGAGATTAATACCTACCCAGGCACCATTGGAAAGGCTTGGCACTGGCTCAAGCCTTTCAAGCCCCAACACAGTGGAGTTCTTCTACAGGTTTGTCTTTAACAATTTCAAATCTCTTTCTGTACCTTCAAGGCTGACATGATACCCTTGCTCTAATGGAGATAATGATGGTGTAGTTCCCAGATTAATAGCATGTGCCCTACAGCCACTAAAAACACAGAGCAACACCTTAGTCTTTAGAAGTTGCTGTACATGGTGTATACAGAGGAAGGGGAAAAAAAAAAAAAAAAAAATCACACCACCAGAGTACAAACCAGAGAACATTTTGAAAAGATCCGTTGTTTTTTTAAAGTCAAAAAAGAAGAGGAAGCCTGCTTATGTTTAAGTTTCAAAGAAAACAAACGTCCCTATAAGCCTGAACAAACATTCAGTGCATGTGGACCTACCTTTACAAAAAGAAAAATGAATTTTCCTATAAAGGCTAACCAAGTATGGAAAGTTATTAGAAGAAATTCTCTTGGACAAAATAAAATTAATAACAAAGACTGTATGAGAGCGCAGAAGGAAAATGGATCAAAACCAGCTGCATATGACTAGACACATTAAATTCAATATGAAATGCATTTGTTTTACTCTTCAGTTCCAGGCAGGCTTTTACTTTCACTGCAACTAAACAAACACTAATGATTTGATGCAATTCACTAACTTACATGGTTAAAAATATACCTAAAATTGGGTCTATTTCTATTTAGGAGATAAATTTTGTTTAAGGATTCCTTCCTACTCCTAAAACTGAAGGGGAGGAAAAATGTGATTGTAGGATTAGATAAGAGAACTGTGACTGGTTTTTTTTCCCTAAAGATAAAATTTTTGTGGTAAATCAAGAGATATAAATAGGGAAGATAAGACAAGCACTGCCAGCTTCAGAGAAGTGTGTACATGTCTAGATGTGATTCTCATCCAGTAAACACCTATTATGCTTTGATTCCCAGCTCTGTCTCAGTATGAGCTGGTTTTGTTTGTGCCAATGCTCAGGCTCCAAGAAAAGGCGAAAAGGCCAATGCAGACAGAAATCTGTGTTGTTAGAAGATGGTACTTCTTTTTGTGGGTAAACCTGACTGTGAATCAATTTGGACTTCAAATTAGAAGGGATTCTCAACTATTTAGGTAGCCAGACTCTTAAGCCACCTGCCAGTTGGAATAAGGTGGGAAGAAGGGGGAAAGCCTGACTGCTCTTCCCACTGGTTCACCCTGGGCTTCTGGAATGGGCTGGATGATGAAGTGCATACAACAGGCGGGCCAGCACTCGATAAGCCTGGCTACTGAACTGACACAGAAAGTTTAATTTCCTTGTAGGAAGAATAAAAAATAAAGAAGGATTTGGTGTTTATAATCAGTCTGTCTGTCCCGCGCTCTCTTTTTTGTGTTTTGGGGGAATGAGGCAGCCTCACAGGCACCACTTGTACCACTTGTTGAAGCTGTTTTGGCTATTTCCCATCTTTTCCTTCAGCATCTCTGGCCTTTCTGTGATTTCTCCCAGGTTGGGGTTTAACGTGATGAAAGGTTCAACTGCAATTCTGCTTTTATTTGTTCTTCCACCCCATGCCCCACAAACACACACTCCTGCCTGCTTGTTTCTGCTTTCAAGCCCTGGCATACTGCCCCTGAGTTGTACTGGGATAAGTATTTGTGGGGCCGTGCTGGAAAACACACCGGGGAACCAACTCAGAGTAAAAATAAAATAATGACTGGGGCGGGGGGGGAGCGGCAGGTTTTAAAGGATGGATTAGTTCTCTGATCCAATTCACTAGATGAACAAGGGCAAGGGGGACAGCAAAAACAGCTTAGATGGCTACTGCTGCTACATATGGTGCATAAAGCCAGTCCCGGGCAGACAAACTTTCACAAACCAAGTAAGGTTCTCCACCCAATACCTGCCTCCAGAGAGCAATGTATGCCTGTGTTTGGCACAGGTAACACTACTGTTTCAGCTACTCGGTTACATAAACGATTTTGAAAGCGTATCCAACCACTTAAATGGTGACAACAGTTACACATCTTCAGCCTGTTTCACAAAGGATTTGTCCTAATTCACAACAGTGTCTTTGAAAATAAACACTCTGAGGAGTAAGGCAAGAGGAAAGAGGCAAAGCATTGCATGATCTTGGCTCAGGACAGGCGTGCACTTGCAAAGAGCTGCATCCATGGAGCAGTTCCTGCCAGAGGTGCAATTACCACCTGGAATGGTTACCCTGCCCCAACACCTGCACAGATGTAGTTATACAGACTATAAAGGTGCTTTCTTCTGGTACAGTTCATCCCTCTTCCCACGCAGGAAGTTGTGTAAGAGCATCCACATTAGAGCTGTCATTCACTGGAAGGAATGAAAAGCAACACACCTAATGCAGACAAGCCCTCAGACCCTCCTAGATGGGACTCTCATATAACTCCAGTCCCCCGCCAGCATGAGCATAGTTTGTGTTTTACTTCTGCATATAACTAGTTTACACCTATAGTAAGTCCTTAATGTTAAGTTCAAAACAAATGGGCAAGCCAAACTGCCTGCAACAGGGCTGGCAGTTTCATCACAGGTGTGAAGCAAGATGCTTTTCAGTGAAGCATAAAGCAAAGCTCCTTTAGTCTCACCTCATATAGGCATCCAAAAGAACAAGCCACCTTTCTCCCCGGGACTCTTGGGACAGTGAGCTATGGAGTAAGAGTGGGAGAAGAAGGGGAGGAAACAAGGAGATATTTTCCTCTCTTTTCTTCTTCTCCAAATTCTGAAATCTTAAAAATGGCTGAGTCTTTCCACCACTCCTTTTAGGTTCATTATAAATGATCATTTCTTCAGTGAAAATAAAATGGATATTTTCTGATACCTTCTAACATTATTTTCTTTCAAAATACTGAAAAACAAAAGCAATTACAAGCAGCTCTAGTGTCTAGGACATTTACTTTCCCACAGCACAGGACCTTGAGGGGAAGCATCAGCTTACAGAATTGCCTGTATTTCATAAACAGCTCATAAAATGGGAGGGCATACAAACATTGTGGGGCAGTGTTGGAAGACACAAGACTGACTACAAAACCTATCAAATGTAGAGCTCTGCACTCCCCTAAGCACTTCTGCTATCTAGGTAACCACATTTCAAGATTTAGCAGTTTAACCGACTGGCAGCCTAACAATTGATTAGACAACTCAGTGTCAAAATTCGTGACAATTGCAATAAAATGTCAGCATAGATTTTACCCCCAAAACTCATACCAGACTCCAGGTTGCAAAGGCAGCAAAAATCAACCAAAGAAGAACCCATCTGCAATCTGGCGTACCTGCACCTAGAACAGATCTGTGCAATACTGAAGAACTTATGGTAGAATTAATTTCCCTGCTACAAAATACAAGGAAAATGCATTTGAACTGGCTAGCTTTCTTGGTGGAAGCACCCCTCCCGAACTGCATCTGCACTCCTGCCAAAACTTGCAGGTTTAAAAAAAATATTTTCTTAAATAGGAACTAAAAAACTGTCCCCCAAGAGCAACAATAGGACCAGCAAATTACACAGCACAAGAAATCGCTTGGTGTGATACACTTCTCTCCTTCTAGAAAACCAACACTAATTGCCCAATACTGAAGTAACTGCAGTTTATCTCCTAGCAAATGCTTGTGAAGATTCCCAAATCAGCAATTAGCATCTGTCCCATTGTGCTTCTCTGCCTAATATCTTATGCAAATTATACAATTTATAGCTTTAGATTTAATGTGCGGTTGCCTAACTAATGCCGCAGGGCAAGAGGAGCCTGCTGATTCAGGAATGCATCGCTCAACTGCCTCACCCTTGTGAAGCAAGTGACAAACTCATTCCACAGATTTCTCCACCAGGGAAGAAGCATTTGCTCCTGCTGTGCCATGTCCACATGAACAGGTGCAGCCAGCCCACAGCTCCTCTCTCAGCATCCCAAAAGAGCAGAACGAAGCCAGCTTCAGCCCAGAATAATGTGACAGTGCCCAGCTAAAACATAGTGCTTTTTGTAAGGGAGCACAGCCAAACATATTCAGGTCTGGCTGCACTGACCCATGGAGACAGTGGGAGCTCAAGACTGCTTGGATTGCTTTGCTCTTATGCCAGCACAGGTAAGCATACATGTTTACATGTCTCCTTCTGTGCTGGCCCTGCACAAGACAAGTATCTATTATCGTTTCAGCATGACTTTGTTAAACTCCCTGGCTCAAGCTGTCAGCAGTTGATGCTTTTCATTCTGAAGGACAATCAACATCTGGAAATACTGGTCTGGAAAGGACCTCATCAGGTTACCTACCCCAGTCCCATTGCATTCAGGCAAGATGAAATGCTAACACCAACACTGACAGTTGTTTGCCTATCTAATCTGTTCCTAAAACCTCCAGTACAAGAGGTTCGTAACTACTCCATTAGTTTGCCCCAGCATTACAGTAGGCTTCCAAACAAAAATCTTATCATACTTACCTCCTCCCGGTGTTCAAACAGCACAATCACAGGCTTCCCAGGTGCTGACTAACCCTCAAAGGTTTCCCCTGGTGAAGCAGGGAAGTTTGGCTGGCATTTTAGAGATCAAGAGATGCCCTAAATCTCAACAACAGAGATAAAAAATGCCTGCTTCCTTGCAGCGCTGAGGCTCTGTGCACTGCATTTCTTCAGAAACAACAGGTAAGGCAAGTCAAACTGGACTATTTCAACAACTTAAGTATCCCTGCAGGTTTGGCTGCAATGAAACTGCACTGGCATTACAGACCCCAAAATCTTGGTGCCATATTCTGGCAGAGTTCAGTAATTCCCTTAACATATGCCTTGCCTGCAATGCTGCATATTGACTAGAGGTATTACACATGAACCAGGAACCAGAGACAGAGCAAACACCCCCACGGCGTCCTTAAGCTGGTTACGAAGGATGTGGAATATGAATACTCCCTTTGTGTAGGAATCCTGATGCCACATCTTAGGTTAACTTGCTCAGTAACAGCTGAGTGCTCACCTCGCTCCTTGTGCCGGCAGGCACTAAAGAAGCTGCAGCAAGGGGGAAAAGCTGCGGCCGTACTGATCATGAAGCAGGCTTGTTAGGGCGAGCAGGAGGGTGAGACCTGTGAAGCACTATCTGTTCAGTCATTTTTATATTTACGTGGGAGATAAATCTTACAGCCGGGCAGCCTTCCTCATGATTTTGCCAGGCAGCAAGGGAGGAAATGAAACAAGAAGTTTTAAAAGTTGCAAAGTCCCAGTGTGCTAAGTAACGCCCTGTCCCAGACAATGCACCAGCATGATCTGGAGGACGACCTCCTTGATCCGCCAGCAGAACAAGAGCTAACAGTCCATCTCCTTCGAGGGTGTTCAGTACGGTTAAGTCCCTGCCGCGTATTACGAGTGCCTGCCGCGCGGTGCCACGGTTCTGTCCCCCCATCCACACCCCCTTGCCTCGCTCCACAGGCTTTAACACATCGACTGTGCGTGTGGGCTTTAACGCAGCTGAAGAGAGCTATCGAAGAAAAAACCAGTCATAATCACATCATCCAGCTATATTTCTGAAAGAATAACAGCTTTAACACATCAGGCTGTATTTGAAGTTCCCGTTTAACATGCAAGAGTGCTCATCATAGTTAATATAAGACTTTATCCACAAGATGGTAAGAGTGCCAAAATGTTAGTACTTGTGCCAGGTTTAAAATTTATGTAGAACTAGAAAATGCTTTAAATCATCACTGCACTTTCACGCATAGAACACAGAAATTACCAAACCAAATGAGACCACAGTTCAGCTGGTAGTCTCCATTTCTGCTACTTAGCAATGGATTTCAAATCAGAGGAAAGGGAATGTATACTGTTCCCCAACATAGTCCAAGTTATGGAGTTCATAAATGGAGCTTCTTTCTAACAGCCACCAGTTGGTACCATATACCCCAAAGCAGGATGTTAAACCTAACTGTGAGTGTTTCATACCTTTTTCTGTCCAGCTATGACCTTAGTTGATATTTTACAGCAACTGCACAGATATTCAGTGGAACTCTATTCTGACTAGAAGAAAAAGGAGAACATTTCTGCATTTATTTATATTTTGTTGCTAAGGTTTTGTTTCATCTCTGCTAGCCTCAGGTTTATCTCACTCTCCCCTTGTGTGGCCGTCTCTTGGCACTGACCATGTCCCTTTTCTCCAGGTTTTCTCTCATTTCTAATGCATATTTTTAAATTCAGGACAGCAAAACTGAAAGCAGTCTTCTGGAGAAAAAAAAGCACTTTATTTCCATAACTGTATGCTTACTACCTTCAATGCTATTTTTGGCCACCATAATCTTTTTGTTTGGTTCTATTGGCAGGTTCTCTTTTGACTACTGAGGCAGAGGGGACAGAAGTTTCCAGTGAGCTACCTGCTGTGACGCTGAGGTCCTTCCTGAGCAGTGAGTCAATGTAGAATTTAACAAAGCATGAGCTGTCCATATTATTTCTTTATGGGCCCAAGAGACTGCAATAAACTGGATCTATCATCATGCTGACTCTTCACTGACTTTTGCTAGACCCATCTGACACTGCTGTCTCCCATTGCCTGGAAAAAACCTAAACAATTTGGACTTATCTGAAAAATTTGCCATCCTGTGTTCATCTGCTTTTCCAGAGTTATTAATAAATGTCCTGAAACGCCACTAGTATGGGATGTTTGACTTGCTACACTGAAAGCAGTTTATTTATCTCTCTGTCTTTGGTCGCTATCTCACACTTTCTGACGTTTCAGTTTACTTAACATCTGCCCTCAAAGGAGTGACTTTTCTTTTTGAAAGTTATTTCAATGGGCTGACTTGTGTCCAGCTATCCAATCTTTAGCTAACAGCTTCAAAGAACTCTAATAGGCCAGAAGGCCTTAAGGCAACTGAAGCAACATGGCCACACAGTGCCGTTCGGGACACACATAACTTCTACTATTCCGATTATCTTAACCTGATTTAACAAGCAGTGGTTCACACTCAGTGTACAGAGCTAAACAAGTTGCCTATTTCCTACAAATGCCATGAGTTCTGTTACATGCTCCCTGTACACCTTGCCCACGAAACAGGGTAGGACAGGATGCAACAAATGCCTATAACACTATCACTCTCTCTTCTCAGCATAGTGTCTTTCTGCTTTCATAGGGCTAAGCTGTCTTCTGCAGAATCAGTTTTGTTTCCTTTACACAAATGCAGTATAGTGACCTGGACCACGATTACTGAGATTCCAGAAGAGCTGACTGTCTCCATGCAGCCATACCAGCCTACGGATGCATTTGGATCTCTCCATTTCCACCCCATACGCAGCATTTACACATCAGAAAAACAAAAAATCAACACTTTCCAATCACTGCTGTAAGAAGGGTACTACAAACAGGAAAAAAAGCAAGATGTTAGTGGTGTATCAAATGACAATGACCTTGTCTAGGAAGACTATCAAGCAGCTGACCATAGAGGCTTGGTTCCACACAATCATAAACTACACAAGAAATTCAGATCATCTCAAGTGCCTCCCATCAAACTTTACACTTGCAGTTTCTTCCACTCTAACTTCAGAAAGTCATTTGGAGAATTCATGAGACAGATCCAACTACTGACATCAAGGACCATAAGGGCACTCAAGCTTTCATCATTTTCTTTGCTGGTAAATTGAAATATCATAACAGCTGCACAAAGCCAGCAGATAAGTGAAACAGGAGCCGATATTCTTTTAGACTGGATGTTAGTGGCCCTGGTAAAGGAAAGCATCCTCTTCATGGATCTCTCAAGTACTGTAGCTGACACCGTGCTACCCCGATGAAGCCTTAAGGTCCTGCTGGACTGTCTCTTAGGTAAGACTAGAATCTAACCAGGGTTCTCACACATGGGCTAGATCCTTGTGTGAGGAAACATGAGGGATTCTGCTTTTCTTGTCCATGCTACTGTATCACATCTTACAATAAACTGCTTCTTCAACAGCAAAAGTAACATGAACACATCAATGAGAACTGGAATAATGTTCTACCAGCTGAGTCCTGGCTTCTAATCCAGAAGAAAGGTCCTATTTTTCAAAACTTATTTCTTGATATCTGATCTTATGACAGTAAGAGCGGAAACATCAAGGAAATAGACACTTGCTGCAACAAGTATTCCCAGTTAAGTTTTACATTGATATTGTGATCAATTTATCTTTTTTTGTCCCTTCCTTACTTTTTCTAGCACTCAGATACTTGGGAAAGGTATCTTCTCTTGCTGGATGCCAGCCAAGGAAATTTCTGCTCAAGAGTATCAAAATAACTTGAAACAGATAGAATCATAGAATGCTTTGGGTTGGAAAAGACCTTTAAAGGTCATCTAGTCCAACACCCCTGTTATGAGCAGGGACATCTTCAAATAGATCAGGTTGCTCAAAGCAACACATACAACTGTGCTGGAATTTAAAACATCCAGTTTATTCAATGAAGACTTCCTCATGACAAGAAAAATCCCTGCTCCTCCTTTCCAAATTCTACAGAGAGAATAATTCTCAAGAATTAATCCATGTTCTGTTCTTAAAAAACAAACTGAAGATGTCTTAGGAATGCCCCATGACAATGGAGTGCAGTCATGACTTTTATCTTTATGCCATAAAAGCAGATTTGGTCATTCTTCAGATCCACCCCAGCCCAAGCACAAAATTCACAGAAGCTCTTGCTTAAATTGGTCTCAACTATTCCATGGTTTCAGCTTTATCAAGCACACAAATGTTTGGAAATGATGCATGTAGATGTAAAGCAAGTTTCCAACACTGGTATGCAATAAATGGATAAAATGTCCAGCCTTGTTTCTTTTAGATTCAGATAAGCAAAGGAGGCTGAAAGTGCGATGCAGATTCAACATCTCTGGCCAGAAGAGCACATAAGATTTAAAGATTAAACCTACGTGCACACAAAAGTAACATCTGAACTTTACAAACAGGCTTCTTCTGAAAGCTCAGTAACCATCAAGACTACTGCGATTGTTGGTTCAAGGAGTTCTGGCTGGCACACTAAGTCAAAACAATAAAAATGCTTTCTATTTTATTCTCTGGCTTTGTGTCCATTGGACTGCAGAGTCAGCTTGAACAACACTAAGCTGATGTATCTTAGCAGGCCAGAAGTAGCAGGCCAGCAGACTGCCACTCCTGGTTGGGAGAACAGGGACCGTGACCGTCATTTCTACAGGGGCCTCCAGCTCTCTGGTCCTTCCTACCCATGCTGGGACAAAGCTGACAGCTCAAAGTAACTAAAACCTAGGAAGGGGAAGGAGGGTCAAGAAGGGAAAGGAGAGTCGGTTCATATTTTCTGTTTATGAAATTATTAACTTTCAGCATTCTTACCCAAGAAAATCCTTTTGTAAACTACCTTAACAAGAGCAAGCAACAGTAGAAGAGAATTGATTCCAGGTTCCCTTTGGGGCTTCCTGCTTTCTTTTCCTGCCACCTCTCTCAGGACAGGATTAATCCTTTGGAAGCAACTGTCTACTTTAAGTTTCAAAGCCAGGGCTTGTTTATTGTAACACCACCATGTCCGAGTTCCTCTGTGAACCCCCTCCTACATGAATAAATGAGCTTTTATAAGAAAGATGTCAGGTGACACCTCCGTGGGTCAAAAGTCCCAGAGTCCTTCCAGTTTGACAGAGCAGGGCTGAGACCTACCAAGAGCTGACAGCCAGGGTACAGAGCACCGCCACCTGCGACGCTACTGTATGCTCGTGCTCTTTGGACAAAGTCCGTCCAGCCACAGAGGATATTAATTCCACTCCAATTCCATCCCTCGACACTTGTACGCTACTTTCCAGACAGAAATTAAAATGCAGTGGGTGAACACGCACCACACTTGGAGTGAGGTAACGAGACATCTGCTTGCACACGTTTTGGGTGGAAAGAGAGCATACAATCCACAAGAGAGACTTTTTTGTCCAAAAACTGGCGCACTTACTTGCAGTAGCTAACATCACGCCTCTAACTTAGATACTTTACTGATAGGTCCCTAAATAAACAAGTAAGCCTCAGGTGGGTGATTTAAAGCCTTTAATTTAAAACCAGATTTTTCCCTTCATTTTAATAGGAGCTTCAAATACAGATAGAGGTGCTTGAAGCTGACGTGTGTGACTATTCTTCTCCCTCCCCTCTGACCAAAACTGCTACGAAAAGTAGGCCACAGAGAATAGTGGCCAGAGTTTCAAAAGGTGAATGACTAGAGCTATGTATATACAGCTATTTTCAGGCACTTTTAACTGGGTGGCCTGATTTTGAGAGGTTCTGAGTATGCAGCACTCCGGCAACGTACATGCTCCATAACTTCCAAAAAATAAAACCAGACTACCTACTTTGGCATTGAACTGTAAATACCCAGTTTTTGCTCAACAACAGATCTACAATTTCTGTTACTACCTACATGGATTGCTTAGCATCAGGGACTCGCAATATCAGAGTATGTGTATGTATATCTGGAAAAGCGTTTCCTGCCCAGAAAAATGTGGCATCTAAAGGGAAGAGACAGGCAGATGAGTGTCAAGAGAAGAAAGTGATGCACAGGAGTGACATGCTGTGCCCAAGGTCACGGAGCAAGTCAGAACCAGCACCAAGCAGAAAACCCAGAGCCCCAAATCAAGCGCCTTACCCGTTACACCATGTTGAGCCTCTCTCCTAGTCACAAAAGATACATGCAGCTGTTCAAGGAGTATTTCTAACACAGACAGAATCTGATAAAAAGAAATCCAGAGAAAAGAGAAGAGGGCAAGAAGATTTTAAAATCATGGAAAAAAGCCTGGTAGAAGTGGTTAAAGAAATGAACTCCAGGGTCTGCAATATCTGAAGTTTAATCATTACTGAAGAAATCTGTAAGTCACTTGAGACAGCGAAGGAAACTGAGTTGTTGTAGATGCGAACACTAACTAGGTAGAGCACTGAGTAGCATGTTTACTTCAGTTTTGGTTTAAATTTCTTCAGTTTAGATTATTACTTGTAAGATAGGTAAGGAATTTTAAAAGCTTTTAATCTTCAAACTAAAAATGTAATATAAAAAGGTTAGTTAGTGCCTAGTCACAGTGATTATCTATTACCATCTTAAGCATAATTTTAACAGACAGATCTTGAATTCCAATGCTGTAGGATCACAGCTTTTCAACACGGCATCAGAGAATTTAGTTATTTTTCATGAGGTTAAAGCTTAAAAAAGGCTGACACAGCTTCAACATACAATACTCTAAGAATGAAATTTCCGTTAAATAATGCTCCTAATCTTTCACCAAACATTACAGAACCTGATCTAGAGCACTTTTATATCAGAAGCAATTCTTCAGAGATAAGTAAACAAAGCGATACAGCTGCTGAGAGAACTCAACTGTGATACCAAAAAAATCTATTCAGTGATTTATTTCAAGATAGACCTGCCAGCTATGTAGGACACAAGTTGGGAATGCAAACTTTATTTTTTCAAGGCTTTTTAAAAAAGGCTCAGAAATGAAGGTTTCAAAATGACTAGCGCTCTTAGAGCTTGCACTCAAAATAACAGGGAACAGGAAAAAGAGGAAGTCACAGCCCTAGCCAGACTTCCAAAAAACAATCCATTAAAATCAATGCTAAAACATCTCTTAAAAGCTTTTTGGGTTTTTTTAGAAGAGAGTCCCACTTCCTTCCAAGGGAGATATCGCTATCTATACCGAAGAAAATAATCTCTGCAAGTCACCTCAGCAACTGCTAGTTGCACACTAGCACACCAGGTTCAAGGTGAAATCTGGACCAGGTTGCCCAGAGAGGTCATGCAGTCTCCACCTGTGGAGACATACAAAACCCAACTGGACATGGACCTGGGGAACCTCCTTGAGACGATTCTGCTTTGAGCAGGGGAGTTGGACTATATGATCTCAAAAGGTTTGTTCCAACCTCAATGATTCTGCCAATCTGTGAACCTCAGGCTGAGCGGTTACAGTGTCAGTCTAGGACGTGGGAAGTCCAGGTTCAACCCCGTCCTGTCCCCCAGACTACATGTACACCTCTTGCCTAGATACTAGTTCTCCACCACCTCAGATCCTTTAGTGGCCACAGAGTGTGGTGGCAGCGACAAGGACTGTGCCACAAAGTGTCTTTCCAAACCATTCTCGTGAGGCTGGATCAAAGTACTTGTCACTCAGACACTTGGCTCAATAGAGAGCAAGCTACATGACTTTCAGAAAGCCTAACAATGTCCAGATGCTCAGTTTTAGATGCTTCAAACAGGGATTCTCTTTTTCAGGAAGCATGGAGAATTCACTGTCTAAAGGACAGGCAAGGCATTAACTTGGACATCTGAAAGATAATTACATCTAAAATCAAGCTGCTTATAGAACAGGGGCCCTACGGCTGCAGAACGCAGTCACCTCAGCAGCACCTGCCATTTTCAAAGGCAACACAGAGAGAGGAGGATTCAGCATTGTACAAACTGGAGTCAATAGAGCTTGTAGGTCATCCTCCCTTTAACCCAGCTGGTGCAAATCTTTATTAATATAGTTCTTGTAAGGTCTACATGGTTGAAATGAAGTGTAAACTGAAGATCACAAATAAAGACTATTCTTAATTTACAGATACTTTAAAACGTAATTCAAATAGAGGTAGTGATCACCTGAATGCAAAACTGGTCTGTAAAGGAACACTGAATTTTCTTTTGAAAGACTTTCAAAAGCACAAGATTTCTCCTTACACACATACTCAACCCTCCAGAGTTTATGGCATTCCTTTGAAAGAGATAATCCCTTGCACCGAACTTAATCCATCACATCAGTTTTGTATCCTGTGATAAACTGGGCTCTCTAGTTACAGCTAAAGACTAGGATATTATTTTCTTGGCAGTGACTTCCATTTTGAAATTCCAGCACAAAAAACATGTGGCTCTTAAGACCTCATGCTATTCACAGATGTATTACTTCTTGTTTGAGTTTTCCAAGTGCTCATGGCCTTGGGATATGACATGACAGCTGCAAAGTAGAAAACAGAATTTAGCAGGTGAAAACAAGGAGGGGGGGAAAACCCTCCACACTGTCTAGAGGGCTGTAACTTTTTTGGTCTTCTGAATTTCTCACTGCAGATCATTACGTGTGGGAATACAGAGGCTGATCTACTTAGGCCAGAAGGAGAAGTTAGCCAATTACTCAGCTCTCCTGAGATTTCCCATGCTAAATACAAAAGTTGGTTCAAGGTCTCTGTCATGATGTTTCTGATGATGAGACAGAAATAAGATGAGATGGGGGGTGGGCACGAGGGGACGCAGGGATGGGGGAAATATGGTCACCTAACACTGCAGCAGCCAGTGAGAGCAGGTGAAGCTTTTCCTTACCTCATTCCTCAACTCATTAACAGCTTCGCTTTAAAGTGTTAGATTTAACTAAATACAAACCTACTTTTTTCTTTATCTTCCTTAAGCATTTATTCCTTTTTCTCATCAGTTTGACCAGAGGAGGCTGAAATATGTGCGAGACAAACTACTTGCAAAAACTGGATGCTCTCCTGAACATATTGTTCTCCTAGAGATAATAGTAATACTGATAGCAATTTAAGAAAAAAAGAAACCTTACTGAATCTCTCTGCTGCTAGAACAAAATCCCAACCATTTCCTCAAAACGCAGGTTTCCCTCAGCACCTCTCTCCCACTCACAAACAGCAATAACCACTCCAAAACAAAATTGTTTTAAACCAATTGAACATTTTCTCCTAAAGAGATTCCAAAAGACAAGTAAGAGTGCTGCGAATTATTAGTCTTATTTTTATACAAAGACACTGCCGATGGGGCCAGACAGGTCAAACAGTATGTCTACAAATTCACAATTATAAAAATAAAAACTGATGAGCTTCTTATCTGCCCATCAAGATAGTGATTACACAATTGGTTCAGCAATGTAATTTTCCCCAAGTATGGTCATTTAACAGTTGACACAGTAACTTCAAGAGCTACTCTAGATTTAAAACTCAAAAGCCAATAACTGTTTCAAGAATACAACAGTAACAGAAGCAGAAAGGGAATGAAAGACTAACTTAACCAAACAGTTACAACGTTAAAATGATAAGATACTAGAATTATTCAAGTTGAAAAGGCATGACTTCTAAACGTGGGAATACAACTCAAATGATGCCAATTAAAGGCAACAGTCTGTCAGGTAACTAGCCAACACCAGAAGTGCATTTATGTTCCTCCTAGCAATTAACTCATGCAATAGGCTTCCAGTGCTTCTCAAAGACCTTAGTTCTATATACAATTTAATTTCTTTCAGTCCTTTCCAAACACAATTTTTCTTCTTCCATAAATTTCCCCCAAACTCAGGCCTCAGGATTCGTACGACAAGTTGCTAACTTTGTACTGTCATTTCAATTTACCAGCATGCACAAAAAGACAATGTTTTCCAGAAGATTCCTCGGAGTCCTCACTGTAGTAAATATGCTCCCCATTAAACCCACATCATATTTTTAACCAAATGCAAACCTCCTTTGTATACATAGAAAAAGAAGAGCACGGGATTCCAGAGGGAAATCCTGTGACACAGGAATGTTTCAGAGCTTGTGCTCCCATGAAGAGACAGAACGTGAGGGACCCAAAACCACCACTTCAAACCTCAAATCCAGCCTCTAGAAGCTAGCTGCTTCCTTCTCTAGAGTGACAACAAAAGCCTTCAGGGATAGCAGGCATTGGCCTACCTTGCATGTATGCCTCTATTTGCCGAATTAGCTCATAAGACTTGGATCGGTCCAGAAGCGTACGAATAGCCGGGAGAGGGTCCAGGATAATGGTTTCTGGATGGGCATCAATATACTCCTGCAAAACAAATACAAAGAAAAAGAAAAAAAGCATCAGGTTGGCTGAAGAGTGTGGAAAAGTAGTGAGTTGGGGAAGAGAATAGACAACGTTAAAAACCTCAGTGTCCAGCTTCTCTTCAAGAGGAGGCAAATAGACATTAGCAGTGCAGGAAGTCACCAGAGAGTCTAGACACTGACATTTGAAAGAAACACTAACATGACAGCTATTTGGTTTAGGATGGCAAATGTCTCTTTTGGACTCACCAGCTAAACCTATGCTGCAACCACATCAACTCAGAAGGGAGTCAGTAGACAAGTGCCACGGTAACAGCTGTGAGCAGGGCTGAGAAAAGTAATTAGGAGAAGAAAGATGACACACTGCTATCTTGGGGTCAGCCTTGCATTGAATTACTGCACATGAACATCACAACTGTCTGAGCTAAGCTCAGAACTACATCTGGGTTCTTTAATGTTGTTTTATTGCTGTCTTGTAGCTGGGCTGAAGACAGTGTTAAGAGCTGGACGATAAGGGCTGGAATTTTTTTTTTGGCAGAGCTGAAGAGATTGCTGCTTCACTGTGTCTTTATTGAGTTTTGAAAGCATCTATCTTACTACTTCTCTAAGCTCATACTTTCCCGACTGCAAGAGTAAAGCAAAGTTAATATTCTCATGGATCTTCACCTTGGAAACTCAATTCCCCATTCACTGAGGTCATGACTGCACTACTGCATCGTGGCCATGAACACAGACACAGCTGCCAGGTATTGCCCTCGCAAACACAACAAAACTTCCTTCTGTTTCTCAGAACAGAAGCTGAGTTCCTTCATCATTGCCCCAACCTGGCACAAGTTTCTTCCTCATTGCCCTGACCTGGCCCCATGAAATCAAGGAGACAAACAAGTATCCATCTTACTCCATTCAAAATCAGACAAACATTTCCAAAGTTAGCATCTGCCTTTGTTTTACCCAACTTGCCAAAGTCATCTTTAAGTTTCCACTCATTTCTTTAAATCCACTCATGCAAATGCATCATAAATGCTCCTGCAAGTAATGGACTTCCGAGAAGTCCTACTTCCTTAAGAGAACAAATCATACTCCGAAAGATACTTAAAAGCATGATGAGGTGGCCTCAGGAGATGCACTTTGCTGGATACTGAGCTGGAGAGAAAAGAATGGCATCGTCTGTTCCCAGCAAGTGATTTCGCTCCAGGCACTGACTGAGGAAGCGGACTTCCTACCCCTACTCCTCGTAGCAAACCATTGCTTTCTGCTGACTACATAGTCTGAACTGATGGTTTGCTAAAAGGGGATTATTCTTTTGAGGCTAAGAGGATCTTCACTGGGGTTTAATAAGCCCCCTGCATCACCCACAGCACACAAGTAGCTTTACTTCACAGGCCATGAGGCACTCTGCAGTGGCCATACATGTGCCTGACGTATTTAATAATCCCTGCAGAACACAAAGAATGAATTCCCCGAAGATATACTCAACCTTGTTGCCACTGGGGAAAAGTCAGGGACAGAGCCTTTTGCAGTCAGTCATCAAGACTGTCAGACTCAGCTGTTGTCTCACCCTTGCAGGGTAGCCTGGACAAAAAGACTCTTTGGCTCACTGAAGCACAATCTGGGTTCATTTCAAGTCATTAATACCCAGAACGTAAACAGTTTTCATGAGTCTCCTGTCCCCAGTACTTCTACAGTCTCAAGCAGAGCAGTCAGCTTTCAGATATAGAAAAAAATAGAGTAACTTGTTACCTAATGCATCTTAAACACCTACATGTGTCTACACATACGTACCCTTTTACGCAGCACCAGAAGACACCTTGTGGAGCTAGGATTAGGGCATTAGCTTAAACTTGTTGATCATGAAACTGTACTCGAGTACATCAACATATGTAAAGCATAACAAGACCACTCTTGTACCCCTCTATGCCTCAGCTTAAAAGACAGGCAGCTACCACAGCGTGCATGTTCACGAGCACAGCGAGAGGATGAGCACATTACAGACAGCCAATACGTTGGTGGGGTGGCAGGTAAGCACGCACGGTAACCAGACTGAACAAGGCACAGCCCCGAAACATGACCTCAGCAGAGGTCTGACAGCAAACATCCTGCAGCATTTCTGATGAGTGTACTAGCTCTTCCTTTCACACTGTGGTGACCGTCCCTCTGCCTCGACCAGTCTCTGGTTCCACCTTAAATTCAAGCTCCCCATACTTCCATCCCTGCCCAGTCCCTAATCCATACTAATCCTTCCCCTCACACATACATTCATCCTGCCTGTGGCCTCCATCCCCTTCACTGCCCTCCAAGGAGCTTATGACTTTTTCCTCTCCTAGCTCCTTGTGCACCTTCCCAAATCTTCCCGATGCTCACACTGGAATTGAGGACTATCCTCACTTCCCTGAGTTAGGTGTGTTCCACTTGTTATTTTGGCTCATGTTACTGTTAAGTATTTCCAAAGGTAGCCTTGCTTTTTTATGCTTTCTGTAAGGAATTTCACAGTGCTTTATTTATAATGAGAATAGCTCTAAACCATATTAAAAGATCATCCAAGCAGTAAGCTTGACACAACATAACGAAGTTTAACAGGAATGAAGGCACGATCCCCAGGCTATTCATGCTACACCTGGCAATACGCCAACAGAAGCGAGCATCTTCCCTGATTTTCCTGTGACTGATTTCTCATCCTGTTAACTTAAGGAGCCTCCAAAAAGCTCTGTAGGGCAAACATGAAATGACGAATGATGATGAAGGATGTGGGGGCTGTTTTTGAGAAGCCATTTAGAGTCTAGAGGACTTCAGCAAACTACTCTAATGTCAAGAACCTTACTGAGTATAAGTCAACAACCCTTTCACACACACACACCCCCCCCGGAGCCTGAACATGAGCTTTCTTTATAAAACAAGAAAATTTCTTGGCATCAAACCTATTTCAGGTACTACTCTCCAGCTCTTCTCCGTTTTCAGGCTTAGGTGATAGCCAGAGAGCACAGCAATAGCAAAACTCAAAGACTGTCAGCAGGGCAGTGAAGATCTGTATCATCTGAGTAAAGGAAAGAACTGGGACCTGAAGGAAGTGGCTCCTAGAGTTAGTCTGGGGATGGGATACAGATCTCTCATTTGAACCAAATCCAGAAACAGCCTCCCCTTTGAAGCAAAGGAGTCTGTCAATGCAGAACAAGGTCAGTGTATTTGTATAGGGCATCTTTATTTGAACACAGCTAGTGGTTAACTGCTGAAGCTGTTGAGGGGACAGGAGCATCAATACGCACTCCAGTCCTTGTAATTCTGCAAATCGTCTCACAGTATTGTGTGTTGCTTGGATTTCCATCACAAAGCATTACTTCTGCATTCAAAAACAGAACCATCAAGTTTCCGCAGGATTCCCAGAGAAAATCACCCAGCCTCCCCTTGGGCATGTACACAGCCAACACTTTCCCAGTGTCCCACATCTTACACCAGTACATCACCAGACCATGCAAAAGAAAGAGTTCCAATTTCAATGCACAGAAAACTACATTAAATAATGTAGGTTTTTTATTATTTTGTGTATTTAAATTTAAAAATCCAAACCTTAACACCAATCCTTCACAACACAAAATTACAATTAGAAAAATCAATTATGTTAGCTTCACAGGGACAATTATGGTAGCCAATGTGAAACCTTTCATAAATTTTGATTCTTTACTAGGAATCAGGCATTCAGTCATCTTGCTTTACTGAACATGTAACCGTGAAGATCACTTATCAGATTGGAAAACTCGATGCAGCCTAAGTAGCAGCACTCTTCCCATGGCACAGAATGGCTCCACTACCAAAAATACCATTCTGGATGAACATGAAGCATTTGTGGATAAGAATTTTGATAGCACATGAGCTACTATAGATACGAACTTGAAAACAGAGCAGTTGCAGAAGGAAAAGAGAAACACTGAAGCCAAGAGATAGCTTTCAGTACAGCAAAACCTTTCAACTTTGAATGCTCAAATCTTCTCTGGTCATTCCAACAAAACAACTCTCCACTCTCTCCAATGGATTTACCAAAGACTGGTATCCAACAACAGACCCCAACAACCCAGGCAACAATCTGGAGGATATTTAGGCTTTCCAACAGTATTTTGAAAGGGCTCTGTCCTTGGGCTGCTGTTCAGCTTGACCCAGACAATGTCTTTGTTTTTCTCTTTCTAATCTTTGACATAATAAAAGCAAACAAGAAGAAACAAGGGCTTTTAGCAGATCCTCCTTTGTTTGTACTGCAGGCTTGGCGTTCAGTAATGCTCTGTACCAGCCCTGTTACTGGCAGAAGGCCAGCAATGAAACTTGAAATCAAAGAGAGACCAAGTATTTCATGTTCCCTATTAAATACCTCTGGATGTAACCCTGAGATTAAAAAAAAAAAACCAAACCAAACCTTTGCTTGAGAAGCCTGTGTATAGAACAGAATAGAGCTGTTTGTCATTTCACCCAAAAAGGTAGCTAATGATTTTTTTAAAAAAATATTTTAACGGAAAGTTGATACAGTATCTACTGCAAATATTTAGTCATTAGACGATAAGAGAGACTCACCGACTCATTGACTTGATTTTATTACTAAGTAATAAAACTTCTATAATCTTGTTTAATATTAAACAAAAGTTCCATATTAAAAAAAAGATGTTAGCAAACAAAACGGTAACAGCATTTGGATTTGTGTTTTCCCATGTAGAGAAACATGAAGATGACCGCAACTTTCTGAGTACTCATTTTCGCTGGTTTTCCTTCAAAAGTCCACCACTGCTTCATCTTGCAAATACCTACCCACAGGAAACTATCCTACCAGCTAGCACTTGAATGCCAAATTTTTAGTTAATTTTGCCTGCTTATGAAGCTCTTCCAACAAATACGAGAGAGTTATTTTTCAAATAGGAAAAACAAAGGAACTGTCCTGTGAATTCAGGTGCAAATAGACCACTTCAATTTTGTGTCTCACCCTGTTCCCCCAATAAGAAAAAAAAAACTACTAAGATTTGATAGTCTCCTTTGATTTTTCATTTGCCTTTTCTCAGCAAAGAACGGGAAAATAAATTGGAATTATGTAAGTACTTTCAGAGTAGAAAGCTGGAAACTAGGAACAGAATGGGCTAGTATTTTATAAAAAAAAAAAAAGGCAGCATTAAAAATCCACTGGCATAATCTCCATGAATATGTACCCAAATCACCTTCTCGCAGCTAAGACTTCTGAATAAAGCAATCAGAACAGTAAGAACAATGCACTTCTCCCCTTCCAAGCAAAAGAAATCCCCTAACTTCTCTCCTTCCAAAAATATCTCCCTATTTTTCCTTCCTCTCAGTCCCAAACCCTTCTAAGGAAGCTTCTGAATCAAGAATCGAAGAGTCCTTCCTGAACAACTTCAGACTGGGAAAGTCAACAGTTGGAGGGCAAGGGGGGAAGAAAACATTTCAATTTTTCATCAACTTGACAGCAGAAGCCTAAGCATAAAAATTGCTTCTGATCTATCTTTAAGAAGGCTAATGCAAAGAGAAAAAGCTCTGAAAGACAAATTAATAACCCTATTGATTTTCCATCACTTGAGCCACCATTTTGAATGGAACAGACTAGTATGAAGCTGTAATGAATGAAGGTACTCAAGCACCTGTACAGCTATGACAGGCAGTTTTTCAGAGTATTTTGCTCTAATCAGAGGATAACAAACAATCCCCAGTCACTGCCTTACACAAGCCAAAACAAACTCACTTTTGAAGTCATAAACTTTGTCTAGAAGGCAGGAACTGGGGTAGTTTCGTTCTCTTTCTTATCAAGAGGACAGGAACTGGAGCACCAGCAAGTGAAAGGGACCCTTGGGGACTATGCCTCTTCCAGTCTGACTTCTCCCCATGTTATTCTGGTCAAGAAGGAACAACCAAGGATTGTAAAGAGTTTTTTACTAGACAAAAAATAAACTATGTTCAATCAGTTCAGCCCAGTGTTACAGTGGGTAGGAAGGGAGACTAATCACCATCTTTACAAATAATGACCATCTCCAGAATAAGGATCTAAGTGTGCCACAAAGCACATGGAAAGATTTTTCTACTTTAGATTTCATGCACTACACTAGGTGCTGCTTGTGGTCTTCATTTCGGCTTTGAATGGTATCACTAGGCACTCATCACTGATCTTCAATGCAGTGGAGAACAATTCGCACCCACCAATACTCTCCTGAGAAATTGCAGTCTAGACCACATCCAAATAGCATGAAGACCTCAGAAAAAGCCCACTGGCAAAAGGCAACTCCTCCTTAGCGTTTTCAGAGTCTGCTGTAACCATTATATTCTACAAGGCAATTGAGAACCGTCATTAAACAGCAAGACAGAAAGGGCATGCTAAGAGGCTTCCTGTCTGTTAGCATTCTGCACCAGATCATACAGCAGTTCATCGCAGACTCCAGAAAGCAGGCACGCAGACTCCTGTAAACACGAAGCCAGTCTCCTCCTCAGCTCTTGCAGATGAGATGGTCAAGACCTCTACAATACAGCTCTGAAAAAAAGTTAATTCTTACAAAGGTCATAAATGTAGCCTGGCATACCGTTCCTCCTCCTGTGGTCAAGGATCCCTTGCTCTCTGCTTCCTGGAAGACTGCTTTATGAAGCCAACAGTAAAGACTGGTGCCAGGTTTCATCTTGTTGTTACATTTATATTCAATAGCAGGAAAATTAGCATCGTGAATTTTGGACTGTTTGGCCTGGTCAAGATCATCATAATTTTTTCAGTCAATTTAATGAACAATAAGGGAACCACACTATTTCCACTTCTGTGCAGGGGCCAGAAATACCACAGTGCTTATGCGACATCACACGCATCTCTTGCAAGGTGGTCACTTTACATTTTCTAAGTTGCTCACTGATTTTAGTTAAAAAACAAACAAACAAAAGCAAAACAACCACCTCACACACTTTATACAAATGGATCCTTATAATTTATTTTTTCTAGGGATTATGCTTCTCTTCATTTTTAATAGTTCTCAGTATCTTAAACAAAAATAATACAGGACAGATTAAGACAGGCAGCAATTTCCTGCCAGTTTCTGCCCTGTATAGAAAATCATGTGAGAGTATACCCTTTAAACACACTTTGGTATGTAATTCTATGTTGGTAGACATCTCCTCTGCTCCGCTGGTTCCTGGGTACGTATTTTACTACAATGAAAGTTTCCTGCATGCAAGCAATGTGCCACAACTCAGTCGTGTGCAGAACCAGAAGCCCATGGCCTTGGTTTATGGGGGAGAGGATTACATTCAGAAGCCTGCTCACAGGGGTCCCTGCCTTCTACCTCATTCACTAGACAAAGATCCTCCCCAAGTCTGGAAGACACTGGGAGAGGATCTTTTTCTCATGAATGAGTTTTGAAGATACCCACAGTCAGAAATATGTGTAGTCCAGTAATGGAAACCTACATTCTAGTTCAACTACATGACTGCGGACAAGCCATCTATTGGGCTAAAGAACACTCTGTAAACAGACATCGGCGTGACTATTGTAATTTGGTCTGTAAATCAGATGTCGTCATAGCTACTACAAATTCATACCAGAGCTCCAAACAGAAACAAACAAATCCCAAGTCCTTGTGACAGCCATTCTGAGTTGACCTAGAGGACTCCTCATTAATGTCAAAGGGGAGTTAATATTACTCTTTTTAATTTACAGCTTGCAAAATAAAAAACTTAGATATGCAAATGGGATTGTCTAGATCACATAATGAAACTGTGGAAAAGCATGTGACTGAACTCACATTCCAGGATCCCCTTCTAATTGTTTAGGCATTACATTGTACTTCTTTGCAGGAAGATGGCATCCTCAAAAAAAACACATATATTAGATAATACAGTGTTTACTGAACAACCAAGAACTAACGACAGGGAGAGAAGAACAAACATCAACTTCTCCTCTAACATTCTTGGCTTTTTTATTATTTTCATTTGTGGTTAAATTTAATATTCCTAAAAATGAAGGCCTTGAAGGCACCAGCCGGCTGGATCCAAGCATTTCGCAAGAAGAATTAGGCAAGTTTCTTAGCGCAGCCCTGCAACAGCCCTTCTAGAGTGTGCCTGGCTGAAGCTTGCCCTTGTGAGCACAGCAAAGCTAAACTGGAATTAGGCAGATTGTTCAGAAGAGACTCCAAAATGGCCACCACTAGGGGCATGAAATGAAGATGAAAATGTAGAGCAGTCCTCAAGGCATGAGCAGAATTCACCACCATCCTCTGCACAGAAGACACTGGTATAAGACAATGCTCTGTATCCACAGGGTGCTTTTCACCCAAGTTATTTCCTTCTTATACAGTTCATACTGTTAGTTGAACAAGTTCAACTGTATTTACCAATCAAGTCAGGAGACAGAGAACTATTTCTTCTCCATCTGACCTGCTCAGAAACTTATCCTCATTTCCACCTGTCTGTACTATTTGAGCTCTGGAAAAATATATATGCAGCATGCATTACTGTACAGAGAGAGAGTTTTTTAATGATACCCTTGCTTATTGATTAACAGACCTACCGACAATTAAAGGGTGCTGACTTACATGCTGCTTATGCCTCAGGTGTGTGAACAATGCCTTTACTTTCTACAACACTTGACACACAATCCAAATTTCCAGTATTGTCAAAATAAAAAAAATGTTTGGACTTCCCACCAGCTTACTGCAAATTACCTTCATAAAGACCACAGTATTATTTTTGCTTGACTACTAATGTTTACAGGAAAATTATGTAGCCCTTTATTAAGAAATAGAGACCAATTTATGAAAGGGGGTGGTAAGATGAGGCACAGAAAGACTTAAGTGTTCTACAGCAACAAAATAGCGGCAATGGTAACGGACAGAATTACAAGCCTATTATCTAGTCTCTGGATTACAGTTATTTCTGTTTTACTCTACTGTAACACAAACCTGTTCCAGCCCAACTTGTTTCCCCTTTTTCTCTATGTTATTCTTAGAAGGCAGCAGACAGGTATGCAAAAATATCTAATGCAACTGAATGCTCTTGTGCAGTGCAGATATTTAAATCAATTTATCACTATGCAAATCCTACAGAAAGAATGTGACATGCTGTATGTATCAAATACGTCTGTCAGTACTCCCCATGACTCCCTGGGATAAATGACTGTTCTCACTTCTCGACATTAGTTAGGATGTCACAAGAAGCATATCCCCAGCCCAAACCAATGACCCAATAGTTCATCCACTACTGTACATGCTGTATGAGATTAAGGCCATGCTGCCAACAAAAAACTCAGGCACAGGAGACGGGAGGTGATATTAACACAGATTAACTTGGTAGTATGGGAGAGAAGAGCTGGGTCAGCAAACAGAGAGAGCAGAAAGATTTGTTTGCCCCAAATCTAAAGGGAAAGTTTCTTACTGGGTTCCTTTGGAGGCCACTAAAAAGAAAGCGCTGTGATGTCCAAGGTTAACAAAGATAGCAGGAGCTGCAGCACAGTCCTAAGAAACAACACAGCACAGGGATGCTGTTACCCAGCTTCCTTTAACAGGGGATCACCTTGAACATGGTGACACTCTTTATTTATTATTTCTAATGGGATGGAGAGGTGAGCCAAGGCTGAATAGTTGAACTTGCACACAAGGTTATACTAAAATAGATGAAGTAGGATTTTAGGGCAATATGAGTTTGGTTGTTTAGCTTTTATTAAGGTTATGATTTAAAACTGTTTGCAACAAGTTGCTCCACAGTGTTAATACAGGAGGAGTTAACCAGCCAGTGAGATGTGGGAATGTTTCAGTAAATTCACTGCAGGTCATGGACAATCACATCTTGGAAAATGGCAACTGCAGTGAAACAGAAGCACAATGCACTGCCTCCAAACTTTGATCAAGGGCACAACCTGACAGGTGAGCCATACAAGAACAACAAGGAGGCACATATATTCATAGGTGACAGCTGCTGACAAGCACAAAAACAGAGGGGTCCCAGTGCCACATACCATGGTACATGGGATTTGAATACAACTATTTCTCAGCTGCTCTGAAATGAGGCTCAGGGGAGATTCACCAGCATTAGTGAAGGCTATCATATTGTCCCAATAAGAACATCTCTGTAAATCAGGGGTCTGCAACCTTTTCTGACACATGTATCTCCAGGAACTTCCACCAGAAGCTTCAGAGGACATAAGGCTCCTGGGTGTATACCTGGTTTTCTCATTAGTTTGGCTGATGCCTTCATGATAGTCAGCAGACTCCTTCCCACCTGCCCAGCTCCCCCCACACCCCAATCTCCTCATGGTTTAGGGCTCAAGATGTCTGAGAGCAAACAGCCATTGAAATTCACACTTAAATCAGAGCCCTTCAGCTCCCACCCCAAATTACAGCCTCATGCACTGCAGGAGGGTGTTCCTCTAATAGCAGTCAGCTCTTGAGGACCGTGAGCATGCAGGTTGCACTTAGCCTGTAGCTGAAGAACAGCACCAGGTGAGGAAGTGGTAGAACTGAAGTACTAGGGAAAGCATAAATAGCATGATCAAAAGGTCCAGGTGGTAAAGTCAATGCCATCGTGCATGACGTAGCAAACTGAGTCCGTAAGCCTGACAGAAATGTACGATTTCTTCAAGTTTTGCCAAGCTTTTGCCTACTGTCTCCTGTTACCGCCCCCACTACCATATACACTTCAAAAAAAAAAATGTAGACATTTGAGATCTCTGCAGTAGGCAATTCTGTACAGAAACTGAATTATGTCTTACTTTCTGGAAAAAATCCAAGCTGCACTTTATAAAATACCTTCTTCCTGACAAAAGCTTAGAAAAAGGAAACAATATCCACACATAAATTTCTTATTTTTATGCTGTATTAACTGTTATATGGAAGTTAACTATTTATAATTTCTAAAGTTTAAATCAATCATTTTACTTCAAATAGTCCGTGGTTAAAAAAAAAAATACTGGTCTATTTGATATTATTATTTGAAATAAAATAAATCCTGTAAGAGCAGTGATATTGTTTTAACTTACATAGCTCTATAGAATATGAGAATTTTAGAGAGACTTTGGCGGGGATAGTTGGGTTTTTGGTTTGTAGTTGCAGTTTTGTTTGGGTTTTCAGTTTTTCATAAGGGGACATTTCTGTTCTTTGTAGGCCACTGCATCTCTATTCAGGTGATATTATTCTTTTCCAAGTGCTATCAAAAAAAAAGATACAAAGAACAAGTCCCTGAACTAAAGAATAAATGGATAATATATTCATAATTATATATGTATAATATATCCGTAGTTACTGCTTCCCTCGCACTACTCTCAGAATCTATCCCACAAACTCATTAGATAAAATGATATTTCCACTGAGATTTTTCTAACTTAAATCTTTGAAAACAAAGCTTCAATGTTTAACCTATACAAAAATAATGGATTAAGTTATTTAAACAGTAACAAAAGTACACAGATCATGATCAAGGTATCATATTATGATTACTTTAAGAAACCTATCAGGGTAAGGGATTTAGCTTTAGCAGGTCATTTTACCTCTACCAGCCTTCCAGCAGTGCAGCAGCTGTCACACAGACGTGAGAACAGCCTACTAAGTCCTCAGCCAAAGCTAAGGCTCTAGCAGTAAAATGCTCTACTTCTTTCATACCAAAATTCACCTTGATGGTTAAATGCAGCTTTAGGAAAATGCATCCTCTGTACTTACTAGTGTTTCCTCCAGACCTCATTTTGGTACTTGAGAAAGTATCATCTTGTGACCTTAAGCTATTAAATACAGTTGACTAGCTGGAGTTCTCCTTAGAAATATTCCATATCCCTTGATTAGTTCTTGCTCAGGAATAAAAGGGAGGTGTTTTAGATATTAATTGTACTGCTACAAACCAGCTGGTGTTCTGGAACTGCTTGCATAAGCTCCCTACCAGCATGTTCTCCAGGGGACACGGGAGGTGCTGCAGTATTATTACACAGAGCTGCTGTCTCTCTGCCTTATAAAGCCTGGCCTTCAGGAATGCACACAACAATGTAAGGATTGGGAATGAGCAATCTCGTGAGTTTTGATCAGCTGGAAACGCTTAACACATGTACCCTTTTCCCCTCTTTGGTTTTTCCTAACAATAGGATAAGTATATCGTGGAGGCAAACTAGTTAACACCTGAAACAGGGAAAGACTGCGAGCAGAAAGCCCCTGAAGTCCATCTCTCCATATGTTTCTTTGGACATTTACAAGTTTCCAGCGCTGTGGGAAGTAGCTGCCTACACTACTTAGTGATGAATAGTCATCTACTATTCAGCAAACTGGTTCCAGAGGGCCAGGCCCACAAGTCAAACCTTTTCGTCTCCTGAGTGTGTTTGAGTAATACACAGGTGGGAGGAAGCAGAAAAGTTTTTTAACTAGAGCAAAGAGAATATTGACTCAATTAAGTAAAATATTTTCTGCTAGCTGTAGAACGTTAAGCAAAGAGAATCTAATTTCCCAAGAAAGCAAAGTTGTCAAAATTACAGAATTCGTCTAAGCTGTTTTTCCACCTAACACAAGCATATTTCATAAAATTCTGAATATACTTTTTTTGATTTTGCTTCTCTTTGAAAGAGAAGAATATATCTTTGATCAAAGATGTCCACGAGAAGTAACACCTTTTAAAATGACAAAGGTGTTGCCTTATCATTTTCGTTGGCATTAAGGCTGCTGATAGGAATTCTTTGGGAAAACACTTCTACCACTATGCCCTGCATATTTCTGACTTTCAATGTAAACTTGAGGAAAAAAAAAAAAATAATAGAACAGAATTCTCAGCAGTAGAGGACAGAATCACTCACAGTAACCTTGATGTTACAGAAATTAGCATTCCGGGAACTAGGAAGACTAGACAGAACTGGGCCAAATTAATTTAGTGGCTTCTGTTGTGGAGAGATACATATAAAGGACTCTGCAAACACCTGCACTTCTTTGTGGACAGCACTCATGCTCTTGGAACGACACCAGGACAACATCTGGTGGGAAACCAGTTCTTACTAACCTTACCAATACAACATAAAAATTACTGAAAGGTACAAGTCCATTTCAGACTGACAAAACTATTTTTGCTGCACTCTCAGTAGCAAGGTAGCAGTGTGCCAGGGAGCTCTTTCCACCAAACCCTATCACCTGCACAGGAAACACTGAATTTGCTGCACCAAGATCATCCCCCTGCTTGAAACGCAGAACAACTATGAAAGAACCACTTACCTGGAACCTGTGAACCAACTCCAGTGACTGGCTGTCATTCTGGTCTGCTTCAAGGATGACATCTGTCAGTTTATGTATGATCACATCCAAAGGGCCCTGATCTTCAATGGGCTTGGTGAGGTCAAGCTGAAGAAACCAGAAAGAAACCTGTTATTAATATATGGAGGATCTGAGGTTCCTGCCCCTGACACCGTCCAAGGTGTTGCTGCCACACAGAAGGCATTTACTTTACACGCTGTCTTTATTTTGGTATGTTAACCAAATTCCTGAGAATTTACATTTTACTGAGTGTCAGAAAGCTTTACTCAAGACATTATTTCTCAGCAGTGTAGATCTAATTCCATGAAAAAGCAGTGAAGTCATTGGCAAGCACCCTTCACCCAAACACCTTGTGCTGCTCCACCCTGAGCCAACATTTCCCTCTTCAGCTCTCTTTCCCAGTACTTACACATACATGCAAGAGGAATGAGCCAACAAAGATCATCACCACTAATAAAAGGAACGCCTGCTGTGCCCTTCGCCCTTTGGCATTGAACAAAACAACACCCAGGACAGTAATACAGGTAACACAACAGCAAGTGGCTCAGAATCTTTGCAAATTCATCTGCTGCAAGGACAGCTATTTAGCTGGTAAGGTGGAACGCAGCTCCCAGACATTCCCACTAGCAAACTTTGGCAGTCAGATGGATAGGGTACACAGATTTGGGGTGGGGTGTACAGAAACTCTGCTCCAGACAGCATGGGAAGGCACAAAGGTGGTGCAAATGTGTCACAGGGCTTGGTCCCCAGTACTAAGACAGGGTTCAAGGGGCAGAGGAACCACCTGTACTGGAAGAGGATTGAGTTAGGGATCTGTCAAGGAAATCTTAATGCAGAGAAGGGTACTAAGACAAGTGGCCGATGCAATTGTGAGGGCTCAGATGCTCAGATTTATCGGGTCATAAATCGAAACATTGGAGAGTCCAACTAAATCAGGAAAAAAAAATTACACCAGCAGTTGCAGCCCAGAGTCCCACAGAAGCTGTAGGATCTCCATCCTTTTTGGTTTTCAAGACCTGACTGGACAAAGCCCTAAGCAACTTAGTCTGAATTCATTGTTGTATCTGCTTTGATCAGGATGATGTATATGGACCTCCAAGGTCCCTACCAAACCTAATGATCCCATGAAGTTATTTATCAGATTTGAAAATTGGTACAGTATAAGTACCAGACCTGGCTCATGTTCTAGCCAACACGCCAGGCTGCTCACAGCACAAAAGCTGCCACATTTATCCAGCACTGCACTTCAGCCAAGTGTGAGATCTACTGCACCAGTGGCAACTTGTAAACTTCAAATTGGGAATATCTTTGAAATGAAAAACAGATGTGTGCTCATTAAAGTTAGTATCTGATTTTACATTTACATGCAGGTTCCTTTCCATTGCTGCTATCCCTTTTATTCAACTCTGGCAGGGAAGGGGCAGGGGGCACAAGAAAGTGGAGGGCTGGGCAGGAGAGGCTGCTGATGCTTTGTTTTGATAGAAGCCTGGTCTTCACTGACTCATTAGCTTGAGTTTTGTCCTAATAAAGTTTCCCACCCTACAGAAATGGCCATACTTTGAATTAAGGAGTGCCTCAAGGAAGGTAACAATAAAACAGGATGGCCAGAGCTCAAGCACCAATAAACTAAAATAGCAGAGATCTAGCAGCCTTAGATTAGCAACTTGCAAATTATTGTAACTGATCCATGTAGTCAAACCGATTTTCTTCCGTAGGCACTCTTATCTGGGCTAGGCTTACTTGAGCACAGCAACTGAAGTTACCTATGGCACAAAAGCAAACCGAAAGATTGCCAATTCTTCCCAACAGAGACCACCATGACTATATGCTCCTACTAACAGTTATAGGTTGAGGCTCTAGTACTATATTTGAAGTACTTACGTAGATGCTAATACAACTTGAAAACATATTGTGCGATTATCTTCTGAGGAGACTAACAGAGGCACTGTTCACAGGTGGGCAGCAGACTCTTTGCATGCCAAGGTTAGGCGATGATAAAGACAAACAAGAAGGACTTGATGTGTACGCTCGGTGATCGGTAAACTGTGGCTGGGTGAGGCAGTCCACAGAAGGTCTGGCTGTGCTGGCACTTACATTTCTACTTCCACAAGTAGTGCAGCACAAAGGCTAAGTACAAACTTAAGTGTCTACAAAATCAAAGCAAAATGAAGTAAGCTGCAGCTTGGCTAAGGTTGTGGAAGGACATGATCTACTTCTGTAACCAAGTTCCAGCAAATCAGTTAATATCCTTAAAAGAAATCTCAGATGACCACACTGCTTTTCCTGAGGTTTTTTCATCTGCCTATCACATCTGGAAGGAAACAACAAAACAAAGGGTCCATTTAACTGGCTCAGAAAGTTCCTGGTTGCCAAGGTACAAAAATGTGAATTAATCCATTTTCAGAACTTCCAGTTTGAAAAAGAGTGAGAAGCAAGTATCTGAGATTGGTTACCCCTCTACATTCTTCCTGTACTTGCAGCTCAATCTGCACAGAAACATTCAGAAAACAAGAAAACAGTCCTCCCTTTCAGCCTTGACCCAAGAACAGAAATAAGCCTTCAATGGAATATCCAGGCATTTTCAGAACAGTGTTTTCCAGAAGCATAACACATCTGGGCGAGATAACTTCTTCACAACAGTTGTGCCAGCTAAAAGCAACTGGCTTATTTTGAGAATGAAACCAAAATGCACCTACTTTATACATCGGAAACTGTTAGAAAGGGTCCCATAACAGTGCTCTGCTTTACCAGGAAAGCAATGCTGCAAAGGACAGCACGCTAAGGTAGCTCCTCAGGTAGGAAGTTCAGTGACCACTTCAGTTGGCTCAGCAAGGACAGCAGGTACATTTCAACCACAGAAACCTTCAAAATTTGATCCACTATTTTGTTGATTGGAGGATCAAATTGTTTGCAAGAGTAAGTTCCCTGTGTTCTGGGCCATGCTGTGGAAAACAAATATTCCTGGGCTGTACGGAATTTGGAAGAGATCCACCTTCCTTTTATATACTAAGAAGAAAAAAAAAGTAAG
>NW_010518595.1:35909-39291 GCF_000687285.1 Phaethon lepturus
GGGGGGGGGGGGGGGGAAGAAGCCTTTTCAAGTGGAGTATCAGTCCCAAGCAGAAGTAAGTGAAAGTAGAGTGCAAAATTTCTGATGGCCCTCTGCTGAGACAAACACTAATTCATTGTTTGTCATCAGCTGGAATTTGAGCCCTCCCACTTCCCTTCTCTTTCAGCATCTCTCTCTCTCTAAATGATCATTGCATTTGACATGATCACCCAAAGGTTTGTTTTTGCACAGAACTAACACCATAGCAACAGAAGTGAGAGAAAAGATTTATCAGCACCAGCTTGAAAAAAGAGAGATGGCTATGGTGCCTTTTCTTCTGCGAAGTAGGCTACAGCCTACTCTGCTTGCCCTTTTTTATATTTAAAAAAAAAAAAAAAAAGAAAATCAGGTATTGGTTTCATGGCATTATCACTTACCATCAAAACCCAGCAGAAATCAGATGAATGACATGAAAGACTGTGTCAAAGCTGTACACAGAAAATGCCAGATACAAGGTATATGCCTTTCCAGGTCTTATAAGCCCATGTATGGAAGAAAACAACTGCTAGATAAATGCTCTTATCACTGCTGGCTGTAGCTAGCCTGCTCACCTTCTAATAGAAAGACTGGCTGGGAGTTGTTAAGTGCTCCAAGCTTAGAAATATCACAGTCTGCCCCATAGCCTTCCCAGAGCATCCACTGGAGAGCAAGCTGCAGGCATGTAGAGCTCCATCTCTGCCCTCCTCTCCCCTTCCCCCTTCCTCTGTCCTCCAGAAACACACAGCCAGCACATTATCCAAATCATTACACAGGAGGGCAAAAGAAGTTTATTTCCATCAAGCATAATTTGTTTAAAGTTTTGGGGTTGTTCTTCTCTGGAACGCTGGCAATCCATCTATATTGCAGAGACAGGGTGAGTGCCTGGCAGAATGCCACAGCTCTCCACTGGTCCCAACTGCAATCCCACACGCATGCATTTCTGGAAGACGTGTTTAAAAATAAAACTATGTCCATGTGAAAAAAATCTGGATTTGTTCACTCAGGAAAAAAAAACAGACAAACACAAATGTTGGATTTAGCAAAAAAAACCCAAAAAAACAACAAAAAACCCCCACTAAATTATTTTTTTGTATTTTTTGTTTTATTCATTGCTTCCAGTCCATGCTATAATCAACTGTATTTCAGAATCTGGCTGAGCAGGATTTGTGGTTTGGTTTTTTTTGTTTTGTTTTGTTTTTGTTTTTTTAAAAAGCTCTTCAGAAATAGTTTTTGGATTATCATTCACATGAAATGAAGTCTTAATACCAACCTATTTTGTTCTCCGAACTGAAGACAGATCTGTCCACTGCTAAATCCCTGAGGAATTTACAACTCATCTCTCCCTTTGTATTGATTCTCACTTTTCTCTTAAAGTATTTTCATTTAAAAAAACCCAACAAACTTATAAATCTATTGTTCAAGCATTTTGTTCCCAGTCTCCAGTCAGCTAACAAACTCCACTCACCAGGATGCTGCATTAAGTTCTTGCTTTGTTTCAGTTTTTGTCTGATGCACTGCTTAGGAGCAACAGACTAGAAGTGCATGTCCCTCCGCAGCAGCCCGTCTTGCTGCAGGTAGAAAAAGCTCATGAAACTTTTACCCAAAGGAGGTGAATGAAGATAAGGAGAAAATCATCAGAGATGACAGGTTTGTTCTGAGCCTGCTCACTAGGCAGGTACCACCAAATCATCAGATGTTATATCCAGTGGTAGAAAGGCTTAATAAAATGCCACAGAAGGGAAAGAATCTGTCCAGTTTTCTGGTAGAGACCTGCCAATACTCGGCTACACATTTTCACAAGTGACAGCCCGAAAGTCTCTTTGTAGTAATTAAACCGTTCTCCTCCCTGTGAACCGGACATACAGCACCAGTCTGACCTGACCTCTCTGCTCCCTGACTCCTGAGGCTGTATATGGAATTTTCTACACAAATCTGTTGTATCTTGTTATTCAGATACTCAGTTAAGACTGCACTAACCCCAAAACATGTGGGGTTTATTTCAATCTTAATTCAGCTTCTTAAACTCCACTGCATGTAGACCTTCAGGTTTTTAATAATCATCTTCCTCTCCTGGAGCTATTTTCTACCCTGTATCTTCATCACATGCATATATATCAAAAGGCCTGTAAAACAAAGCTTTTTATTTCTCCCTTTCTTTCCCCAACCCCAGCCCCAGTGTCTACCTTTGCTGTGCCTCAATGCTGAGCAAGTCATAATGAAAAAAAAAGTCATGAGCTCGGGGCTGGAAAGCCAAGACTTCAAGAAGTGAAACCCTGACAGCTGAGGTATTGGTGGATGCTGTTCTCTCCCCAAAAAGCTCAGAGATGAAAGCTTCTAGAAATATCTTAAGCACTCTGAACAGGGAAGGGAAGCAGTAAAGATCAATACTGCCAAGTTCACTGTTTTGCCTTATTGTAAAAAGTAAACAAAAATACACAGGATAGTCTAATTACAGGAGAGACGGTACTTGTATTTGAAAGGAAGTGAGGAAATTTCCTGAAAAGAAATCAGGGAAACAGTTGTGCTTGTCCATCCACACATGTGAGACCTACTCGTACGGAGCAATGGAACGGAACAGAACAGAATGGTGCAGAAGCCTGCCTGCTCATCTAACAAACCAAAGGAAATCCACAGGACCAAACAAGATCAGCATGTCCTCCTTTCCCAAATTAAATCCTGCAGGAGCAGTCCAGTCCTGTCCCTCCACCAGGACTACACTCCCACAAACCCTGCTCTCAGCTCTGTGCAAGTACAGAACTGACACAAGTGACTCCCTGACAAAGCCCATGGAAGATGACAAAGTATGTATTGGTATACATTTCCTCCTGAGGAAATATGTTACCTGGTAGACAAAACCCGGGTGTTTTCATTCATATACAGGCTCTCCATAGCTCCTAAAATATTCACATATTCCAACTAAATAAACATTTACATTATTTAAGAGAGCTCCTCTTCATCTCTCCATCCAAGGAAGAAAGTGATCTGGGCTGTCATCATGCACAGCTAGTACAAGTATTCAGCACTTGCTGCTTGCTGCTAACGGGGCCAAAGGATGTTGAGGGAGAACGTAAAACCCTCTGTGCGACAGAAACACCAGTTCTGTCCCACTGCAAAAGGCAAACATGGACCCGACCATCAAGGGCTGTAAAGAAGGAGCAGAAAGTTCACCAAGGCCCTATTTGCTCTTCCCCCCTCACCCCCAGTCATCCTTCTCCAGCGCCGAATTAACTTGTGCGTCCTGTCGCAGGGGCAGCGATCTGAGAAAGGAAATCCGCTGCAGTGAGGAGACTTCCCCCTCGGCTCTCCTCTCACACTGACGAGGGGAGAGGGCATCGCTAACACTGCCACGTCAGAAGGGAACTCT
>NW_010518595.1:39322-44349 GCF_000687285.1 Phaethon lepturus
CTTGAAAATACCCTACCTTTTTGCTAGTCTTCTCGGAATCAAGGAAATCAAAGACTGACCGAAGAGCTCACCTTTCTAGCACTGCAGGACAGTAACTCCACAGGTTATCTTTTGTTGCTCTACCCAGCTTAGTTTAAGAGAACCACCAAAGGAGAAGGAGACCATGTACCATGCTGGGACACATTGCTCAGAATCTCAGGTGTCAGCAACATCCCAAACAGCAAGATATGCCTAAAGGTGAGGAGCAGCACAGCATAAGCTATGAAGCCCTGCTGGGTTCACATTTTCTTAGATACTGAAACTTTACCACCAGAGAAGATTCTGGGTTTAACAGATGGTTTCTTTGCATTTTCTTGCGCTGGCACCAGAGCAGATTATTTTGCCTTCTGTTTGGCACAAGTTGCCAGAGTATGTGTGAGCACTTTGCACATTTTCAGGAGTCACATGCTGCTGCTCCCCTGGAAGCTAGGTATGAACTCCAAAACACCTGGGACATTCTCACTTCTAGCTGTATTCTAATAAAATTATGTAAAAGGAATCTCATAGCTTCTTTTTTTTTTTTTTTACACTACATGTACTAATGTACACGGACAGCATTTATGGATCACTTCCCCAACTGCTACATGAACTGATTAGCCTTTGCACATTCAAGGCTTGTCCTGCAGTCACGCAATCCCCCAGGACCTTGACAAGCATCACCTCCCCACAGGCTCCTCTGCAGCCTCCCACAGAAGCAAAGAGCAAGCCAGCATCGCTGTCACCTGTGCAGTAACAGCGGCAGACAGCGAACAGAGACTCCAAACTCAGCGTGCACAACAACGCTGGGACAAGTTACCACATCTCAGTTACTCAAACCTTTCCCACTGTCCCATTGTCCTCCCTCCTCTGACCCTGGCATATAAACCTCCACTGAGCATCACCCTCCTGTTAGCACCAAGTTTTGCCCTTTCACATCTTTAAAAGCAAACCAAGAAATCCCATGTCTGGGCTACGGTTAAAGCTCTTCACAGACAATCATTTTCTTTTCAGTAGAGGTCTTTGTTACCCAAGGCTGGAACTTCATTACTATATTGTTTTTGACATACAGTCCAATGCAAAAAAAAATTTCTTGTAATTAAACTATAACTTGGCTTGGGGGCTCTGAGCAACTCCGTCTAGTTGAAGATGTCCCTGCTCATTGCACGGGGGTTGTACTGGATGACCTTTAAAAGTCTCTTCCAACCCAAACGATACTATGATCTCCTCCTCTCCTATACAATACTTCGGCAGTTGCAGAAAGTTCTTTCCAGAACTTGCAAAGATGCAGGAACGGCTGTTTCTGAGCACGGTATTAACCTGAGAGCTCATGTCCCATTAGGGCTGGACTGCAGAGAGCAGCTGTTGGTAGGCAAGTGGTAAAGAGTTCAGTCGTGTTCAGGGATGGTCTGAAAGGCAATTGCTGATTTTCAGCACTGCAGGAGGAATAATCAATGTTACTGGAAAACAAAAAAGCCTCTTGCTAAGGGTGTCTCCTGAGGTCACCAACACTCCCGTGGATTAGGAAGGGCAGCAGAACAAATCCAGAGATTAGCAGAGGAGAAAATTTTAACAGAAAATGTGTGACATGGGAAGATTAGCGCTCCAAAGAAGAAAAGCAAGTTATAGAAAAACAAGATCCTAAGGAGAATTTGCAGTCGATGTTAACATGCTGCTGAGACTGCCTTGCTTTACTTTCTGTAACTGTCAAAGAGATAGCGTTCACATACATCAGATTTAAAGGCTGTATAGGTAATCACAGTAGTGGAAGGTATGGGAAAATTACAAAGCGTTTCAGAAAATTTTTGTCTCACTTCTTGAACTTAAAGCTTTGGAACGGGCAGATCGGATCCAGAAAGACTAGGAAGAATTTACAAGGAAGATTTTTAATGTTTCTTTGAGCGAACTGGGTGAGCTCTAGCCCAGTTATTGAACTGACAGATCAGTAAGTCCTGCAGGAGAGCAGATGTTAAAGGAGGAGTAGAATGGGGAAAACGCTTCAGTTAATCCAGAATACATATATACTGCAGTGCTACAGGCAGCCCAGCCTGGGCAAGCAAAGGGAGGGGGATGAGAGGGGTGCACTTTACTTCTTGGAAGTGCTTGATTATAACATCATGCAAACATTCAAAATATCCAGAACTGTCCGTACTGCAAATACTTTTCTTTTTTTTTAAACTACTGGATACAGAGAAAGTTAAGATGAAGGAAATGTGTTCTTCTGAAAGTTTCCCTTGGAGCCATGTAAGCATGCACTGCATAACCTCCCTTCCTTTGGCCGTGGGATCAGATAAGTACAAAAGCTGATACGTAAGAAACATTCCCCAGAAAGCCTGGCTACCACCCTTTATCCTAAGGGCCGAGGAAGCTCAGCTCTGGACTTGCACCACACGGCTCAGGCTCAGCTTAAGGATAATCCTTCAGCAGCACCTGTCAAACATCAAGAGCAGTCGGAGCTCCTGTGTGTGCGGCTGCACGTCCCAAGAGATCGCCAATGTCTCTGCTGTAATTCTCCCTTCGACAAAGCTTCCAGCTGGTGAGCAGAGAGGCACAGCCAGGCCACCGGCACCCTCTTCACTTCTGTTAGCAACTAGCCCCAGCAGCGCTGGATTTCCAGGTGCATTTCCCTTTCTCAAGGGACTCTGGATGATGCAGAGTTACAAGTGAATACAGGTAGCACCCAAAGTACATTTAATCCAGCTCATCACTTTGATAAATTTATGTGTTCTTTATTGTGTACTACGGAGTTTAAATACATGTGCAGAAAGCAATAGGTGTCAGGGTAGAAAGTTTTTGTGCTCTTTATTCATCACCCTGCCTAAACTAATTAGGGTCACTTCTGAGAAAACAAAACAGAATTGAAACATATTTCTCTTAACAAAAGATCTTCCTCCATCCAAACATATCCTTATAGAGTTGCTCATGGACACTGGGTAGCTAATAATGTTTGTGCCACTGTGAAGGCTAGAGGAGAAGGAATCACAGAACCACTAAGGTTGGAAAGGACCTTCAAGATCATCAAGTTCAACCATTAATCCAGAGCCACCATGTTCCCTAAACCATGTCTTGAAGCGCCACATCCACATGTTTTTTCAACAAGGAGAAGTACACTGGAATACAACAGGGAAGAAACACAAAAGCTTTAGAAGACTTAGTCAGCCTAAGGGGGAAATAAAAATGGGTAAGGCTGCTTTTAAAAAAAAAGAGAAGGCCATGCTCAGGCTGATCTATATCATATCCCTATGCTGCATGAGCAGAAATCAGAAGGGAAACCGTGAAGAGATGGAAGAGATTGTGGCATTCCCTTCCATCCTGTTCCAGCAAGTACTATTTATGGGAGAATGAAGTTGCCCTTCAATTACAAAGCATTACTTCAGCTTGAAACGACTGCTCCCAGTGAGATAAAATGATGAAACTGTTCCTTCCAAGGCATTTGAAATGATCTGAAATGAACACGGCCACAAAGACAAAATAGCCTGTGGTTTCTCAAACTGAGGAAGAAGGGCATGGGTGGACACCACAACCCTCATGGACCACCTTCTCAGGTGCTGCACTGCTAGAAGGTATTGGAGAAAGGAGCAGAAAGTGAAACCAGGAGAAGGTGGCTGGGACACAGGCAAGGCTCTAACATGAGGAAGAGGAGCACAGTGGGTCTAACTCATTGCTTCAGTGAACACCTGGGCATAGAGAAGGTAATCACAATAGTTAATGGCAAACAGTTTGTTTCTCAGCCACTGCAAGGTACCTTTGCTTTTTACTTTCTACCGTGTCTGATGAAGTCCTTGCAAGTAATCCATGGCCCAACCATGGATCAGACATCTTTTCCAACCCAGGTGAACTGTATTCCAACATAGCACCTGCCCCAACACACATGGAGAACCATTGACAGAGGCAGAGCATTTTAGGTAAAATTCCCTTTAAATGAGAGTGATAAAACATCTTGCTTTTGCTGTGCTGAGGAGGTCTGACAGTCCCACAGTATTATTTGGACGTAGCCAGATGTTAATGAGAATGAAAACAAGAGGAACTGTATCATAAGGGGAGATCAGCTTCTTAAACTCAGGAAAACAAATGCTAGGACTGAGGTTATGGTCCAGCTATTCCAAAGCAGGAAAACTAACATAATATTTAGTAATACAAAGAATATTACATCAAGCTGTGTTAGTTTAAATTACAGGATAAAATGCTGTACAGCTCAAACATTTTTTTATGATCTCAGGATGACAAATTGATAAATTAAAGGAAGTAATTAGTAAAGACTGCTGAGCTGTGAAAAGCTCAAAGATTTGGACATAAGCTCAAAGATTTGGACATAAAGGACGCTTGGCATTTCTTGCAGGCATGCCAAATAGCAAATGTATTTCGAGAATACATAAAAAAGAAGACAAATTGGGATCTCTGTACAGCAAATACGGGTTTAATATTAAAGATAATACAGGAATGGCCCCAAACTTTACACAGATACTTGGCCTCAGTTTTCAGCAAGGATAAAGATGCTGACTGTGGGAGCAAAGCAAGGTGGTAAACAAAGATGGGTACAGATATATCAGTGGGTACCAAGCAGTCAAAGCCAGAACTCATGGAGTGAGATTCACTTAATCTCATTTTAAGGAGTCAATAACTACATTGTAATTTCAGGATTCTCTTTGCAGTCAGAGAGAAATTAATAAATATCTTGATGTTTTAAATTCATCTAGTCTGCTCTACATTCATGTCCTAGGATATGAGGAATTGCACCTGAAATATGCCTGATTGGAGGGAGCCTAGTGGAGTAGCATGGCACTGATGTCAAATGACTGTGAAGCATTTTAGTGTGCTGAGATGAGGGGAAGCCGCCTCTCTCCCATAACCGGATACTTAAAAAACAAACCAAAAACCTCTAGAAAACAAAATCCAATTAACCAAAACATGGCATAGGAAATCACAGGATGATAATACAAGGGTTCTGAATAACTGTATCCACCACGGGAGTGCTTCCCAAGATTAAAAACTAGCAACTACATTAGGGAAAG
>NW_010518595.1:44380-55065 GCF_000687285.1 Phaethon lepturus
CAGCTACTGACTGTTCATCTGACCTAATACTATGCAAGTAAAGCCTGAAACCAGGACACGGACAGGAATCTACAAAAGATGGATCAAATCCATCTAACTTGCTGTGTGACCACTGATTCTTCAGACAAAGAAAATGCAGCAAAGCTATTTTCTCGGACTTCAGTAAAATATGCAAGTCAGGTATACCGGAAGGAGACAAGAACCAGTAGAAGAACAAGAAGGTGAATGAAGAGCTGAATAAAAGAGAAGATGATAATGGCTCGCACGGTGAAAGCAGCAGTGGCAAAGCAGAGAGGGTGTGCAACTGGCATTCCTCAGGCACTAGTCTTGTGACCATTTTATTTACTATCTTCATTAATGGTCTTAACACAATGAGTAGATTACTGATATTATTGAAGAATAATTACACAGAACTGTAACTGACACCACCACCCAGACAGAAGTATCATGCAGAAAGGAGAATCAGAAATAGGACAACATGACTAAATACAAAATTAAAGGCTACATGTAGCTGGACTCACAATGCAAAAAAACCTGCCCTATGCTCAGAGAAGGATGCTAGTATGGTAGCTGAATTACAACTGTGACTCAGTTTCACCAGGATCTGGGTAATTTTGGGTGAGATTTGCAAAAGTCAAGCTACTATAGAAGGCACTACTGACACCCCTCATGGAACAGCTGCACCCAGTTCAGGGCATCCGTATCTAGAAATATAAACTCAAAATGAAAATAAATGCTTAAGAATTCAACCAAACTTTATAAGTTCTAGGCTCAAGAACCTAGAAAATCCCTTCCACACCTACATCCCATGGTCCTTAAAAACTATGAATAGGAGCACTTGAGCTAATGCAGATTCTTAAGAGTGTTACCCACTTTCTGGCAAGAAAAAGCTTACCATAATCGTAAATACTGCTGCTGCACTTGAGTGCTTTAGTTTATGCTATAAATGTGCATTCCAGGGTATGCAGTACAAAGAGAAATCTGCTACCCAAGAACACGTAGGGTCCAGGAGTTCCCTAAATATCCTTCTAGGAGCAAAAGAACTAGGAGGTGCAGCAATAGGGATCAAGTAGAAAAATCTCAGGTTTCAAATTATTCAAACTCACATTTCACTTCCATCATAAACAGAGTGCTAAGTGCACAGCACACAGGCAAAATTAAAAGACGACCATCAGAAACATCACTCAGGAAGAAGAGGGCAAAGCAGCACTTTGAGCTGTAAATCAAGCCCTGAACACTCCCTAATTCTGGGCTCTTTCCTCACCCACCTTGACTGACAAGCCTTCCTCACCAGGTGGAGAAGAAAGCTGTAACTCCTTCGTTGGCAAGGCACCCAGGCCTCACTGGACTTCTGCAAGGATCCTGCAGATACCTTGACTCACCAAGATGGCTGCACTGACTTAAAGGAATATCAGCAACATGAAATTAGGCCAGAACTTCGTTTTAACTGGTTAATAATAGTTTCAGGTGTTATCTCCCAAGCCTACCATCTGACTGTTGGGGCTTTAAAATGACATTACCCGCCCCCCACTATTCATTTTCTTTTCCCTTTAACTGTTCGAAAGGCTCATGCGAACAGGAAAATTACTTCCTCTTCAGGGAAGATGGTGAATGCAGTGGTAATTAAGTGAGCTAGAAAAAGAACAGCTAAAATTGTAGTTCCTATTCCTCACTCAGCTCTGTTTACAAGAATCTCAAGCATTCCTGTCACAGCAACAGGTAAAACATCCTCAGAAAACGGAGTCTATAAATCGTTAGTACGCCTTCCACAGACACCAAATCCCATCCTTAGCATTCATACTCATTTTGACAGGCAAATATGAGGAGAAAATAGTTAAAATATAAGAACACAGCTAGAGTGTGAAAAGCCCGTCTGTGTAGCTTATAACCTCATGTCAGAGAAAACCAGATAAACTCCTAGAAGGTCTCATATGATAACCTAGTTTTCAAAGCATGTTTGCATGCACTCTCTCTCTGAGCTCTGATATCAAGGCACTTGTCTTGATTGTCACTCAGCTGTCTGTCAAGATGACCTACCAACTTCCTACCTCCCTCTGCTGCTTCTCGTCTATCAGCACAGATGATGCTTCATTTGCTCTCACTTTCTTTCCTTCTCTGCTCTTTTGCACAGGAGTAGCTCCACACTCCTTCCCAATCTCACCTTGGCATCTCTTCTGCACTGCTTTTGCCCAGGCATGACCTGTCCTGCCAACTGACAGAGAGGGATGAGCCCAGCTCCCATCTCCCCTCAGGTCCCTGCTCCACCAGACATCGCCTGCAGCCTCCCTTTTGACGCTTTGCTCTTTCTCCCCTCAGCTCAGCTTCTCATTGTAATCGAATCTCAAGCTCATAATCCTAGTTTCTGTTTTTCTACCTCTGGCTCTTTCCTGAACATCTGCTCTTGCTCCTTCCCAATCTGCTCTCTGAGCTCCCCTCTTTCATCAATCTCTGTGAACACTACCACCATTGAGCCACCAAGCCCGCTCTTTAGAAGCCATCCTCAATTCTCTCAAGGTCTCTCCCTCCTGCAATTCAGGACTGGTGCAAATCCAGATTCCTTGTATCCTTTACCACATCACCTCCCTTTCGGATCAGAAAGAAGCCCTCCCCTCCTCACCTTCAAAATTCTTGAGCTTATTCTCTCCCACCTCTCATCCACCTGCAAAGCCAACTTCCACTGCCCACTTCAAAAATCCAACTATTGCCTTTGCATTTTCTTCCATCCTCCTGCTTCCACTTCAGAGAAGCTTGCCATAAACATTTACCAAGCTTTGTCACTGCTAGACTTCACATCTCTTTTTCCAATTCCTGCCTTGCTGGAGGCGCATGAAGTCACTTCTAAAACAGCCAAACGCCCAAAGTTCTCCTGCTTTTTCTCCAAAGGGCTACTTGACTCCATCTACCACATTGACCACACATAGATACAGAGAAACAAGAGTATGGTGTGACACTGCACCTAAATTAATGTGGCTACACAGCTTCCAGATGGTTAGCGAGGACACACAAAACTACTACGGGCAGAACAACATTCACAGAGACCAGCTGAGCAGAGCAGTACCTCAGCTCAAGTTAGAGCCTTGGTCAGTAAGAAAGTTATTCATAAAAAAAGTATGACATACACAAACACATTTTATGTATTTCTTTACATACATATATTCCTACCTCTCCAAGAGCCCTTGTTGGAGAGAATATACATACGTGTTTCCTTCCTCTCATTCCCCTCTGAACTACTTAACTTTCACTTAATGATACGGCACAGAAGAAACAACCACATGTTGCCACTCTAAGCCATCTTTTGAAACTGAGAATTTATGTTAAGCTTCTATGCATTTCCCCATAGTCAATTCTCACCACTGTAGTATTTAAACATCTGCATTTTGAGGAGCAACAGGGGCTTCAAACCATCACAATACAGTTAACTGACATCACTTCATACTTAGAAATACTGTCTGGCACTAGCCCTTTGAGCTATGACACAGACACTATCTCTTTCCCTTGCCTGTCCCACACTCAGGAGCCAAGCACCTCACCATAAGCAGTCACCTGCGAGTTGGCTGAGCAGGAAAAACTGAAACCACGCATCATTGTGGGCACAGCTTTTACACCCAGAAGTTTTCACATACAATTGAAAAAAAAAGGCCTGTTTGATGACAAAACCCCTTGCCCGTGCTTCCTGACTGACTGTTTGGTCTTCACTGTTAGTCTAAGCAAAATGTCTCCAAACCTTTTGGGCACAAGCACACTTGAAATTTTCAGGACAAATCTCAATTTCCAAACGAAAAACCCTTTTCTTATGGAAAGCAAAAGATGTGAACAAACTTCCCATTTTAATTCACAGCAACAGTTACATAAGAATCTGCTTCATAAAATTTCAGGGAAAATGTCTATTTAATAAGGATTTTAATGGACCATGCTGAAAAAAAAAAGCAGAATTTGCCCCCTTTGCATCCCCTGACTTACTGTACCTGCTCAATCCACTAGCACAGAAAAGCGGACTTAAAAACCTCAGGCGACTGGCAAAAAGAGCTCCTGCAGATGAAGTTTACCCTGCGTGTCACAGCAGTGTAAAAAAAGCTAACTGTTTCCCAGCAGGAGCTGGTAAAGCGATTTCCAAAGGCTGCTTCCTCTAAGCTGTGTTGCAACGTGAGCGCGGCCGCGTTCAGCCGGGACGCCCACCAGAAGACGGTTGATCCAGAGCTGTCCAATTCCTGATTCTCACCTTACCGGAGAGGTTAAAAAGAACGTTTCAAGTTTTCTGACCATGACTTCCCTCCCCGCTGCTTTGCATCTCTCTACAAGCCCCCCTTATTTCCCTCCATCCCTCCTCGGTAGCTGAGGATTACTGCTGAACTGGCATCTCCCTCCTCTTCAGTTCGCACGGCCACAGCTCCCTGCCGGAGCCCACGGGGCCATCCCTCGCTGCTGTTTACAGACAGGAAAGACCGAGGTGTGTGACCCAGCTGGCCCCCATTAAAGATAATGTTATCACAGCTCCAATTGTTCCTGTCTACATCTGCTGGTGGGAGGAAATAATCGACTTGTCTGAGCTGGAACAAGGGATGTTGGAGAACTATGAATCAGAAAGTTGCTTGTGTCAGGAAACTTCAGCCATGTGTTGCATTAATAAAGGATTTTTTCCATAGCTGTGCTAATAAATGGCAACTTATCATTATTTCTCCCTACTTCTGCCTATTCACACGGAAGTGTGAAGCAGGGTGTGGGGAAAGGCACAGAGCTACATGCAGAACCAGAGGTAAGCCTTCCTGGTGCCTTGTACACAACTGCAGCCACACTCAGTGACTAACATGTACAAGACCTGCACTGCAGTGAAAACGTAACTGCTAGCAAACGGGAAGCACTGCAGGATCTACATGCATGTCCTGAAGTGCTGAACCTCTAAGCCAAGTCCTCAGAAAAACACACAGACTTAAAAAACAATGGAGGTCTCCTCCGTACCAGCTTCCTACTGACCTACAGCAAGACCTGTTGTGGGGCCAGTTTGGCCATGGTTGCAGGTGCTGGGAGTGCCCTTCGGCACTGACCTTCAAAGATTTTTATTCTACACAGCAGCATTTCAGAGGAAAAAATACTAGGATTGTAACTGATCGAGTTGCAACGTTTTAACTAAAACACAATAAACTATGCTCCAAGGCATCATACTCACCTTCAGAAGGCTTGTCTTCTGTTCCATTACTCAGCATGACCTTAATTACTTTTAGCAGACTGGCTTCCTTTAAGCTGCAGTGCCTGCATTCATAGGTCTATGCCCACACATCTAGAAGTTCACCATCCAGGAGGTCATTTAAGCCCTTCCAAGTTATTTCCCCCATCATGCATTTTTATCCTTAGCCCATTTTACTTGGTGTTTAGATACTGGACCAGGACATCAGAGAGATGCTTATGAAGCTACAGCAGCTGTGAGCCATACAAGAACAGAGGTGATACCCAGGCTCTTTGATTAGGTCTCAGCTCTTTGAGATTTTCAAAACTCTGGACCATCAGCCAAACTCAAGGATCCCATAGTTTGTTACCATGGTGTGTTCAGCACAACTTGTTTACTCCACTTTTGCAACTAGCCAAGAGCAGAGTCTGTTACTACTTCCCAGCTGCATGGCAATAGTGTAAGCTAGCTCAGTCTCCTGCAGTTGATAAGAACTGCAACACCTCTCAGCACTGGTAATTTGCTAGCTGTAATACCCAAGTGGTCTACACAATATCCTGTTTCCCTTATTGAAGACTTTATTGTTTTCTCCTATGAGAAACAAGCCATGGGACTAGATGACTCTGAAGTGCAACCTTTTGCAGTGAAGTTCTCAAAGAGAGGGATAAAACCCCATCCTGTGGTCCCCATGCTCTGATCAGCTCTCCAAGGATGCTGAAGACTTTGGAGCTGCTTCCCTGTGACAAAGCTCCACATTGTTAAGTGCAGCTACCAAATACTCCTTGTTTGGCAAGACAGTGGGAACCGATCTCTGAAAAAGCAGACTGTTTGGGACAGTGACTAGTTGTACTGGGCTTGGCGGGGATAGAGTTAATTTTCTTCAGAGCAGCCTGTATGGCACTGTGTTTTAAACTGGTGTCAAAACCAGTGTTAATAACACACCCATGTTGTAGTTATTGCTGAAGAGCCCTTGCACAGTGCACAGGCCTTCCCTGCCTCTGAGGCTGCCCCTGCAGCTGGTAACGGGGAGTGGGCAAGAGGCTGGGAGGGGACATGGCCGGGATAGCGGAGCTCACCTGTACAAGCATGAGACTGGGTCAGGGCTGAGCTGCCAGCTGGGGTCAACCCACCGCAATGGTCTACAGAGTATCTTCCAAATTTGAGCTCAAGTTGCTGCTAACCACAGATTTAAAATCATGTTGTAGGGTCAAAATTAGAAGTGAAAAAAAAAATGTTTTAAAACATCCAGCTGGTATATTTCTGTTGTTTGGGTAAATGTCAAAGCTCTTTCTGCAAGGCCCCTTCCCATCTCTGCACAACCATAAGCAGACATTCTTCTAATGTGGAAAGACATGGAGACAGCAAACATATATTTATGGCAATGTGACATTTTCAGTTCTGCAATTTAAAAGAAGGAAACTTATTTCAATATCGATGGATCTTGAGTTTTGACATTCCTTTTTTTTTTCCTTGTTCCATTTTTTTCCTCCAGTTATTTCAGCTGTTCAAAGCTTTTCGCATCCTTCAGGAAAGATTTAAAATATGCTGACCAAATATGCCCCTTCCAACACTGGCACAGAAACAGTTTCCCTAATTTGTGGCTAAGAAGCTGGCCAAGAGACATTCCTACGAAAACGAGTGGACTATCTGCTAAGCACACCCTTAGCTAGGCCATGTCATTACTTACTGCTCTGACTGCTAAGCGAGGCCTGGCTAAAGAGAAGATGGGAGCGCGCTTGCCTTAAGTGAGAGCCACTTGCGCACACCCTTTGCCCACGTGGTTCGTGTCACTGCTCTGGTAGCACAGGCTCTTCGAGGAAGGGGGTTACACACGTGTGCAGGGAATAACCAACCTTCAGCAGCGAGGGGAACAGTCCTATGAAGTCAGCTGCTGTTCAGAGCAGCAACAGAGAGACCACAGCTGAAGCCTTGTTTGCATTGTCAAAGGAAGCGAGTGTTGCAGACATGGGTTAGGGGTGGGTAGAAAAAACAGAGATGTAATTTGATTTTGATGAGGGTGTGTTTGCTCTGAAACAAATATTGAAAGGTATATATAAAAGTCTGGCCGAGCTGCTTATTCACGTTCTCTGAAGTGAAGTTTGAGTGCAACAATTTGCTCAAAACCAGTGAAACTTCTCTTCTGAACCAGATAGTTTAACTACAGTCAAAAATAATCTCAGAAATTTGTATGAAAGCCTAGACATTTTGCTCATAATTATTATAAAACCTCAAACATAAGGAAGGAAAAATAGCCCAAAGCTTATTACTCTCAGGTTACGAAAGAGACCACGGGGCTGGGTTGTGTCTCTTTAATCAGTTCAGGCCTCTAAACAAAAAAAGAAATCAACAGGGGGGAGATGGAGAAAGAAGGGCTCAAAATAAACCAGTGTTCTTCAAACACTGCTAGATCCTAAATAAAACACAACAATACTGACCAAGCAGAGACACAGAAGACCTGGCATGGCTCCAGAACACAATAAGCATTTGTCTTCTTTGCCAGAGGCAAGCAGCAGCTGGGGATGCCAGTCGGGGTGGTGGGTATAAAATAGCACCATGCTACAGCTGGAGGATTACTCCCAGGAGCAATGCAATACATAAGAATAAAAGATGACAAGTTAGATGAACGCCCTTTGAGAACCTTTTCAGAAAGGACTAAGTGTTCTTTAGGAGAAGCAGGAAAATTAAGGATGCAAAAAACTGCCAACATCGTTTTGCCAAATTCACTTGAGAGTGAAAATGAATCGACATGCAAAAGGCTTTGGCTGAATCGGCCTGAAATCCTGCAAGGAAACCCTGGAGGGGAAATCCCAAAACAAGGGAGATGCTCAAATGGTATTTTGTGAAAATAGGGCATTTTCCTAAGAGTGAAGGGGAACCCTTTGAACCATTCCCCAGAGCTTACAGGGTGATTACACACACTGCAATGGGAACTTCTGAGTGGCAGAAAATGTCTCAAGCATTTCATAACATAGCAGGGGAAAAAAGTGGAAAGCCAGCAAGTGGTTGACATTATTCATTAGTAATACCTGCTTTAAAATTAATGTTGTAATATTACCTGTAAACATGATCCACAGCAAAATCAACCTTTTGGGGAAAGGTGTAAGACTGGCATCAAAGTATGAAAACCTTCACAATGCTCTGTGACGTAACAACCTACCTGAGTTCGCTCACCACGTGGCTGCTTCGACAAGAATATACTAAGTGAAAGCAGAAGTGTAGGTGTCTCAGAAATATACCCTTGTGGTAATATAATCAAACGTGCAGAAAGGACCAGGCCAGCAATACAGGAAGCTTTTCTACTGTGGGGTGTGGGAGCTAAACTGAGAATCTTCTCAAGTGCAAACAGAAGCAAAGGAAGAAAAAAGAGAACAAACTTCTATGATATGACATCAAGCTTTACATAAAGTAAATTACAGCCCTTTCTAAAACACCATTAAGTCAATATACAATATCCCTGCTAATGACATAGAATGGAAACAATTTCTTTCCTGCACCTTTCAAGGCTGCCAGGAAAAAGAGCACTACAACGCTGGAAGGAACATGGTGACCAGCAACAAAAAACAGGCAGAAGGGCTCAATTTCCAGCAAGAAAGCTAAACACAGCTAAGATATCCAAGGCAACATAAGGATTCAGGTTCCCAGGTCACAGCTAAATTTATATAGGTACCTAAATCTCCTAGGTGGTTAGTTTGAAACTCTTAGGTGACAATCACGCAAAGAAGTTACCGTAAGATAGAAGTCTGTAGATTTACAGCTCATCAACAGCACTGAAGCCAGGTAGCTGTGGAGCAACCCTACTTGCACCCAAGGTGGATGGGTGGTATGGTAAAAGGGTATTAGCATCTGAAAGGTGCTTTGCCCTAGAAGAGAGATAATGCTTAAGATCAGCAGCATACAAAAAGGGTTAACTGGGACTGATGGGATGAAAAGAAGAAAGGAAACGTATGGGCTGATTAGCAGAAAGACTTCCCGGCAGAGAAATGCTTTCAGCCATGGAGCAATCTCCCACAGGAGCTGGTGAAAGCCTGATCAGTTGGAGCTTTTTGAAAAAAAAATTACACCAAACAATAGACAAAACATAGGAATGAATCCTGCACTTCAGGGAAATGGAGCATAGGTATTTCCACATCTACAGAGCCCCCCTCCTCAATTCAACCAACCAGAAGAGCTTTACACAGGGCTTTTTATAACTGGGTTCGTTCTTTGCCGCAGCAGCTTTGCCCTCACGTGACACCAGCCACCGTGCAGGGGAATGGGGCCTGGCCCCTTCCATAAGGCAGCACCAGTTCTCCGACCGCAGGCTGCCCAGCTCCCATCTCTGTGCTGCCTGCTGTCAGCTCTGGACCGTGCCAGTCTGCAAGATGTGAAACTAAGACCAAGAAAAATTACCTCCTGCATTTGAAAATGACTGACTTAATCCACTCTGTAGAGACTGCAGACATTTGCCATGTCCTTAACCGAGGCAGTCTTGGAAGGTTAGTGTTCTGGAACATTAATATATTGCTTACTACAGATATGTGTCATTCAAGTTTTAACTAGAACTTTCCAAATAATCTGCTCTGAGGTTTAACGAGCCCTTACACAGCTCAGCTCTGTGGCATTCACAATATAGTAGACATCAGTACATCTGAATACACTAATAATACAAAAAGATTTATTGTCGTTAGAGTTTAGCCCATTAACTATCCTGTAGCAATACAGGGCTGAGTAACCACTGGTTTATTAGCTGTGACCCATACCTATTTACAAAGGGACATACCAACATAAAGGTATTTTGGTAAGTGCTATGTGCTGTAATGTATGTTGGGGTTCCAGGCACTTCCTTGTTTCGACTACCAACAACCAGGATTTTTAAAAGTCCGGTTCATTTCACAAAAGGACAAGAGCTTCTTCCTTCACACAGAAACTTAAAGAAGTGATTGTTTTTAATATTTGGCAAGTTCATAGTCTCTACAGCATGTGCACTTTGACACCAAACAGGCTACCAGTGCAGTTAGGAAACACCTTATGCAAACATAAATGATTTTATTTACTGTCTGATAAGGGCTTTCAGAGGCACCCTTGGCTCACCGGTACCTAGGCAGCAAAGATTATGGAACATGCACCTCCACAGCACATCCTGAGTCAGGTGTTTCAACACTGTAGGCATCTACATCTAATAAAGATGCTGTAGGAGACAAAGGCAGGTCATGAAAAGGATGCCTGTCGTATTTACTGCTGCAATGAGTAACTGACAATAAGACATCGTCATCCTTTCTCAATGAAATCTGTCATCTTTCTTTCCCTTCCTCCCCCTACACACCCTACAACCTAGGATGACCCCAGAAAGTGCAAGCACTAGACAATTCATCTCCAGACTGCACCAGCAAGGAGTACTATGCTGTGGGTAGGCCCACCTTTGGCTTTCCTGCTAACAGTGGCGATTTCAATATTAAGTATTTTATTGCCTGCAGACATCAGCAAAGTGGAAGAGTAGCTGGAACATGCTAAGTACCATTAAATTTATTGAGATAATATGCAGCAG
>NW_010518595.1:55096-96639 GCF_000687285.1 Phaethon lepturus
TCTATGATTAAAACCAACAAAAAATATGTACACACATAAGATACCTCAAAACATGTGTACACATACAGGACACCTTAATCTTTTCTTTAAGGTAGCTGATTCTATAATACACAAGAAAATAGGAGAACAGGATTATCCAGAACATTTTAAAAAGTTCTTATGCTTTTGGATAAAAAGCATGAGATTTGGATTCTTATGGGATTTTGGAATCCCCTTATATCACAATTGCCACAGGTAGTGGCGCAACAAGAAAATAGAAATGCGGAACCACCCCCGAGCAAAAATTAACCACCACCTGTAGCACCCGCAACAGGGTGCAGCATGCGAGAAAACTCCCCAAGCAGCTGCAATTGCTAGAGCACATTCTTAAAGCATACTGATTTTGCATGAAATCTCACAGAGCTGGTGTTGCAAAACTAATAAAACTCAAGAAAAGGAAGGAAGAAACCAGCAGCTGGAACCATCAGGGATGGTATAATGGAAAACCAGGTGCCCTCCTGCAGAAAGGGCAGTCAGTGCTGCTGGAGCTGAGGCATTGCAATCTAGTTGTATTACGATCACAGGAATGGGCTTTGTAAACAGCTGCCTAAGTGTAACGAGTGATGCTTGAAAACACGGGCAAGGAGAGAAGAAAAGTGGCTCCTTTCTCTGTTGCCTGGCACTTGCCAGGCCACGCTGCACAGAGCGCCGATGGTACAGGCTGTGCCTGCACAATGGAGAAAAGCAATTCTGCAACAAGGATTTTTAAGCCAAAAAACCCCCAGATGACCATTAGCCCCATGCGTAATTGTAGCATTCCTCCCCAGTAGATCACTTTCCTCCTCTCCTCTTTTTGTAGCCCATTCTAGTCATCTTTGTCCTATGGTCACTAACGGACCAGTGCCCATGATGCAGGACGCCTCTATCAAAGCAGCTGAGCGACAAGTGGTGATATGGTGAATTAATAAGGGAAAACATCCTCTCATCGTGCAAAGGTGCATGCCACGCAATACAGGGTAAATACAAAATTCAAACTATGCAGTAATTCCATTGGGAAAAATGTTTTACTACCTCTCAGAGGATTTTAAAACCTCTCTGATCAGTTAAAGGCTCCTAAATCCCTGGTGAGGTTCAGACCAACACTGCTAATGGGCCAAATTAATGCCCTGAGAAGTTACCCAAAGTCCCCAATGTGGGAACAAAAACAGGTATTTTAACTGCTTGCAACACCCACCACAAACTGGCTTAAAACACATGTGGCTAGGATTTTGTTTTGCTTCCTTTAGTCAGCCATTTCCCCAGGGAACAATAAAATCCACAGATGAGCCAGCCAGCCTACACTTTTCCAGAAACCTCCTGCACCACCACACCATGCAGAGGGACCAGCTTTCCCAGCCATTGGTTTCTCCCATTGGCTTTTCCATTCTGCTCCAGCAGGATGGAAGTCACTGAAAGGGGCATCTCCACTCTAAACTCTGCACTTGGCAGGCTAAGAAACTAAAGTTTATAAAAGGCAACTCGCCAAAGGCTTGACCTGATGTCCTGCTGGTTAATTTGAACCATGATAATGGGTGATACGTATAGGATCAATAGGCAAGAAGTGTAGAAGAGGAGGTTACAACATGTTTTGCCTCCTCCTGGTAAAGCTTCCAAATTCTTAGTCTCTATGAGACAAGTGGGAGCAAGGGACAGAAATACAGATGGAGCCTGTCAAGGAGGAAAAAAAAGAAAAAAGAAAGGAGATTCGCCCTGCAGCAGAGACTAAGAATATATACAGGAGAATTCAGCTGTTTCCTTCTCTGCTGAAAATAAACATCTCAAATAAGTGCTTCAAGTAACCTTTAAGTATTAAAAATAGTTTATGAAAAACGGGTGCCTTTCAAGTGTCTCCTTCTAGGGAAAAGTTCCCAGCAAGCATGATGAGAAATAACTAAGACCTAACAGCACTTAATTTTCAGCTCATCCAATAAATTGCACTTTATCATTTTTATTTATATCTCAGATGGACACAAGACAGCTAGACATAAGCTAAAAACCTACTGCACAAAGGTGACAGCAGCAGAGTAACAATTTATTGGAGTTATTCTGGGCTTTTTGATTTGGTTGGATTTTACTTTAGGAACCAACAGCGAGGGAATTATTTTTACCAGGGAATATAAAGTTTCTCCTCTTCATTCTATGCCTGCAGGAGGTGTGACCTTTGTTTTCTTGGTAATAAAACTTTTCTTTCCCATTCTTTCTTTATGTTAGCCATACCAACCTCATGACATTAGTCTGCTATTTCAGAACAGAAAGTTGTCCAGAGTTTTGGAGAAAATGGGGGGTACCCTCAAAAACATGTCTGGGACTGCTCTGTCTACAATACCTGGTATTTAAAAATGCAATGGGAGATGTGGCTGCGGCACAGTCACACACTTGGGTTGGCCTGAATCTTCCTAGGAAAACACACACAGGAGGACACAGTGGCATTGACTTTGGTCCAGGTCAGCAACATGACTACATATTTCATGCTCTTCAACAGATCAACCAGTCCACATGGAAAAGATGCCACTGTCACCACCTGTAATGGCTAATTCTGCAACCCCACCTTCCCGGCTACATGGCAGGAGCACTCCCACAGCTCCTGCCCAGAGCTGCCTCCTCTGACCACAGGACGTACCAGACTTTAGACAAAGTTTTTAACCTGCATGGATCTTGGCATTGTAAAGCTAGTCTTGTTTACACAACTGGCCCAGTCCCCTCTGGCAAAACCAAACTAAGCAAAAACCCACGTCAGCCGTGGATAAATTAAAATGTTAAACTCAACTATGCAATTAGAACAGCCTTCAGACCCTTCCTATTAATTTTCTTATGCCCTGGTGTAGACTCAAAACATCCTGCTGAAACCCTGCTTGCAAAGAGCTGCTGAGGCAAGAAGTCTCTCTCTACTACTGGAAAGAGCAATCTCTCCTCCCCTCAGCCCTCCAAACTCCTTCACACAAGCATGTTAGAAGTGCAGCAACAAGCTGTTGGGTGGTTGGGTGGGTTTGTGGGGTTTTTTTGCTTTATAGGGACAGAGGCTCTGCAAACCACCACACTACTTGGCTTCTATATTTGTGTCTGCTAAATTTGATCAGTTCCCACAGAACCAAAGTCTCTCACCGAATACTGAAAGTATCTCATCTTTTGGGGAAAACCTTTTAGTTAAAAAAAAGTTTACATCCTGAAGTTTGTATTATCTGCCTCCTTTCCCCCCACATGTAACTAGCACGTGTATGGAATATACATGTTCCTTTTGCACACAGTGGTATCTCATTAACTGCAGAGGATAAAGAGTGTAATCACTGAAGCATTAACAGAATTTTTTCATTTTGTGAAGCTACTAGGAAATAAGAGGTGAAAAGCCTGTAATTTTCGCTTCCTTTTACTACATTGCCAATAAGTAGTAGATTTATAAATGTTGAATTTTCAAAAGAGCCATAGGAAACACAAATACCAAAACCATGCTATTTTTTGAAGTCTAACTATGATAATCTCATTGAGACTGGAATTCTGCTGATGACACACAGGCTGTTGCATGTGGGATTTTGTATATTTGTCTCCTAAGTTAGAAAAGGAAAAGTCTGTTGAAAGTGGCCAAAAAAATACTGCAATTTCTGCCCATGTTCATAGAGGGAAAGACACCAATGATTAGCTTCAGCACAGGCATCTGAGAGGCTCTGCCTTCCTGTGCCCCAAAACTAGAAGCCACCCATGCACATTTACATCATTAAATAATAAAAGAGGTCTAGAGCAACCCAAATATAAGCAGTGCAACAATAAAGATGGTCAGAAAACCTGCCAGCATTCTATAATGGAATCATTCAGCAAAATTTCTCAGCTAAGATACTTTGGGGAGGGGGGCGTGGACAGACAAAATGGGACTCACACACATAAAAAGCTTGTGCAGAGTGAGCTGCTGCATTCATATTTACACCCAAAGGAAACAGCTAGAGTATTTGGCATTTTCTATGAACCTTAATAGCAGCTGCTCAGCACCTTTGACAAGCAGGCTCATTACTTAGCAACGTACCCTCAGATTCCAGATACAAGAAGGACCAATACGGTCATCTGACTTGTGCTATGGCCCAAGCCACAGAACTGGCCCTCACCATCACCTCCATCATAACCGACAACCTGCCGAAATACTTACCTTTGTGAAAATAATAAAATGATGATTGTGTAACTACAGAATCACAGAATCATTAAGGTTAGAAGAGACCTTTAAGATCAAGTCCAACCATCAACCCAACACCATCATGCCCACTAAACCATATCCTGAAGTGCCATGTCTAACGTTTTTTGAATACTTCCAGTGATGGTAACAGATTCAACTAACTGTGAAGCTAATTTGATACCTAGCAGTAACTTCTAATGATTATTTCCTCTCAACTAGACCACCTCTTTTCCATTGCAATGCTTGCAAATTTCCAACTACACTTTTTATGCCATTAAAAAAAAAAAAATCACCTTTCAAAATCTGAAGAAACACATGAAAATTTAGTGCTGTCAGTATTAGTTCTGCTACATTTTTCTTTCAAAAGATTGCAGGCAGTGTCAGGCTGTAATTCAGCATTCAGCAGTGGCCCAGTAGGCAGGACTCCACACCGAGGATGGTTGCGGGACACTAGTGCAAGTGTTCAAGCATCCAGGCTTCCACCTTCAGCTAACAGCTAGCACCACAGCTTACAACCCAGGATGTGCTGCAAGTAACACGCGAGGTGCAAAGCACTCTTCTGCCTGTCTTGGTGCAGGAAACAAGGTGTGACAAACACAGCAGCATAAGCTGGTACCCAGCTAGCAACGAGCAGAAGGGAGCCGAGCAGTTTAGAGGGGACTGTCCTAGTAGTTCATTGTGCTGCAGGAGGCTTCCCACCATCAGTGCTCTCTCTACATAAACAGTCATTCAGATGCTGTACTCACATGGATTAACAGATCTGGGGTAGGTCTGTGGTCACATACAGGCAGCAACATGCGCAATCTGCCTCCCTTTGCGCAGACAGAGCAGACGTAACGTGGCTCTGCCAAGGATGCTGCCTGGCTTCACTGATGTGGCATGGGAGGCTAGCAAGTCCCATGGAGAAATAAAGCCAGTCCTCTGCCACGCTAGCACAGTTTTGCAACATCAAAATGAAGAGCTGGCTTGCCTCCAGCCAACTTCAAGTACAAGCACAGGACAGGCCCCAAAGACACGTCCTTCAGTACAGCCTGTTCTGAACAGCACAGCCCAGACGTTTGTGAAGGGGAACAAAGAAGGATATGGAGCCAGCATGAAGAGTGGTTTGAAGTTTGAAATTTGCTCTTCAAAAGCTCTGTCCTTCAGGCTTAACCTGCTTATGCTAACTGCAGAAACATTCGGCTCAAAAGGAAGTCCTGTATGCAGAGCTTGAACAAATGAGCCAGCAAAACTCTATAAAACAAGGGGCAAAATGCAAACCAATGACCAGCAAGTTGTATGTATCTTTGACATAAATACATGATTTCAACATGGAGATTAAGTGACATGAAGTTTTCAGTAGGCATGCCATTGCTTCATTTTGAGTATCTTATCTCAAAACTACAACACATAGAAAAGCATAATCTAATGTTTTTAGTGTTAGCCTTAATAAAACACATACAACAAATACTATTTTAATGGTCTTTGGTTTTAGAATTGGCTTGTACAGAGTTTATTCTTTTACCCATTTATTCTTGGTCAACTGCACAGCTTTGGAGATAGGTGAAATGACAAACACCTGAGGCAATGGATATTACAGTAGATAGACATCTACTGTTTTGCACAGAAATCAGACAGGAGAAAAGTCTGCTATACAATTCCCAAAACCAGACTGAAATGACAGGAAACTCTGCATGTGCTTTTAAAGGCAAATGAGCACAGTGTGGGCACTTAACTGAAAGTTCTAGACACAACTAATGGTTTCTCATTCCCATCAAATGTAGATTCTTCAAATCCCTGACTGATGCAGCATCTGCAGAAAGGACAGCGCAACCTTAGATAATCTCTTTATGTCACACACAGAACAAGACAACCAAGACAGGTTTGGTTTGACCTTTCCTATCAGGTTAAACAAACTGTATGATAACCCTGCCCAAAACAGGCTACATGTATAAAGGCATAACCTTGCCCTACCTCCTTACAGCTCGTTTATCTCAGATAAACCCACAACCTTGAGAACACGGTCAAGTGAAGTATGATTTTTCAACATCTATAGTGTTACCAATGAAGTAAGCAACCTTCAAGTCATAGAAGTACACTACACCAAAAGATCTCAGCCCTTTAGTGTTAAAACGTATTATAGACACAGTTTTGGTTTTGCAAACTGACAGAGAGAATTCTTGTTGAACTGTTCCAACTTACAGAATTATCTTATGGCAGGGTAAGTTTGCAATTGAGGAGACTTGAGGTCCTTCAATAAGTCAGTCTCCCTGTTTTAGTTGAAAATATCACTGCTCATGCTCAGCACTGTATCTTCATACCTTCCTTACTAAGAGAGCGAATTTTACACAGGGTTATTTTCCAAGCAAAACAATAATGTTCCCTGTTTTCTCCTCCTTGAAGGCATGAGATTCTCCTGCTGAGAAGTGACTGCAGGAATACCAGCAGCAAACTGAATTCCCTGAAATCTCACATTTTCCATTAAAACTTAGATTCGCACCCAAACTCTTTTAAAACTCTGGTAACACTAGACCTAAATGCAAATATTGCAGTTTGGTTTCTTCTTGAAGAGCTCGAGAAATGTAGAATTTCTTCAGCCCACATCCCAGAGTCAGAAATAGTAAAAAAAAAAAAAAAGGCACTGTCATTCCCCCCACCTACTATGTGCCCCTTGAACCATTCAGATCCATAAACACAATGTCAGCTATGTTCCTGTCAAGTTACTGTTGCTTGCCAAACACAGGTGTTGGGCATTTCCCATCTATTTACTGTTCATACCTCATTCCCTAAGCACAACTTTTAAAAATGAAAATGTTTTCTAGTTGCATCTGACTTTCACCCTCTTAGCTTAGTGCAAGCTAAGTCATTTAAGTCAAGCAAATTATTGGTATTGATAGACAACAATAAATATGAAATATGCAGACATTCAGACTTGAACTCATAACTCCTCTTGATCTCAAAAAAAAAAAAACCAAAACAAAACCAAAAACCAAACCCCTAGAAAAGATAAGAAACCCACCACGCTCGGGAAAATAAGTGTTGATTATTAGAGTCTTACAGAGACTCTCTTAGCACAGAGCCGTAAAGTTGGAATACCAGCCTAAATCCCAGACCTCGCCAGGGAACTTTTATTCCTTGGCTATTGCTTGATTAAGAAGATTTAACAGATTAAAGTGTGAGTTGCTTCAATATCAAATAGTTGTTTTTATTTTAAATATTCAGGAGATGCTCCGTTACAACAGCTGCAGACATCCCATGAACATCTACAGAATCAGAGAGTATCATTAGATTGGGATGACAAACATGTAAGTAAAGACTGAAAAGCAGAGAATTGTACAAACAGTGCCCACAGAAACGTGGAACTCTTCAGTAAGTGAGCTGATTTGTTTTGCTTTAAATTTCTATTTACTTGCTGTTTCCGGGTGTTTCCTCATTGTTTTATGGTTCATCGTACTAGCATGAGCATGTCATAGGCAACCTCACTGTGCCATAGGCTGTTGCTAAGCGATGCTCTGCAAACACACAAAGTTCTTGAGACAAAATCATAAACAATCCTGATAGATTCGATAAATGAAGTTGTAGCACATCAATCTGAAGAAAATTTATACGAAATTAAAATTCCCCATCATCAGCAACTATGCTTGGTACTCCTATCTACTGAAGATGAAGTAAACGCTGTTAGCTCTTCTTTTAAACATTAACTTGATGGTATTACTGCACCAAAACTTGGCGACATACAGACATGTCTGGGCAGTAATAAGGACGACCTTCAAGACAGCATTTCCATGGACAGATTATTTTTCATGCATGATTATGCAGCATTTGCATTGCAATTCTTTACACAAAGCAAAAAAGACAGCATAGTATTACTTGCAAATCACTTATGCTGTAAGCAGAGTTAAGCTCTACCCACTCTAGAATAGTCTTGGACGATAGTTATAAAAAACAATCCTCAAAAACTGGGAATATTCATCATGAAGGAAAAAGCAAAAGCAATCGGATTTGTTGATTTGAAAAGGACACAATAAAAAAGTCACGGAGCCGAGAGCTATAAAAACACACAACAGATCCCTTTCTGGCTGCTAAGAAAGCACAGGACACCCCACAAAAACCTCAGCTGGTTAAGGACTACCACAACTCCTGGGACATGACCACAGCTTAGCAGCTGCATGAGAACAGCTTTCAAGTCCCAGGTGGCTCAAGGGTCACGGGCTGGCCACACCTGTCTTCTGGCAGCACCTTTGGTTTGAGCTCAGTCCCTCTGAACCGAGCAAACTGCTTTCCCAGTGCAACACTGCAAGCATGGTGCTTCCAGCTGGTTCCCTGGGGTTTTGCTGGGGCAACCTCTGGGCAAGGCACTCCCTCCTCCATTACCGTCTGGAGAGGTCCTCCTGGCACACGAGTGTACTGGCTGGCAGAGCAGGGACTTAGTAGCCAAAGCCAGGACTGTGATGAAAGCAGACCTGCTGAAAACATCATTTAAACCTTCTTTGTGTCTAAGTCGCCACTTCACCATTTAAGAAAAAAGGAACTTGACAATGCAGAAGCTGAAGAGACGGCTGGGAAAATGCATTTCCAGTTGCTCTCTAACTTTCCACAACACAAACTAACCCCCCACTGACTGTCAGGGTCTGTTGCTATCTTCTTTCCTTCCTTGCGCTATACTGAAGTCGGACCTACTCTATCCCAACACGGAAGTAAATACAAGCACTGAGCTTCTGTACAAAGGGCTGACAGCCCTAAATTAGTAAAAAGACGTTACACTAACCGATGCTTAAAAAGTACTCCCTGGCCCTAGCAGCTGCATACAAACCATACAAACCAGAGACCAGCTGTACCAGCTCGGGCACAGCGCTATCGCATCTCTGTGGCACGCAGCGCTCACAAAGCCAACACATTTTTTTATGCCCATCCACTTCTACAGGCTCAGTCGAAAAATATCCAGATTTTAGGAAGCATAGAAAAAGTTACAGATGCATCGATCTAGTCATACGAGCAGGCTGAAGAAGCTAAGAAGAGACCCAGCAGGCAGTAACATCTAAGACAAGCAATCACAGTATTTATCAAAAGAAAGCAGAGAATTTGAGCACTCAACACACTTGCTAGGCAAGACTCACAACTGGGGTGTAGTTTCCTCACCCAGCAGGAACTGAAAGCAGTGCAAGGACAGTGCACTTTACTGGCAGGGAAAAGGTCCTCTGGCCAGTGCAGGAACATCACTGTTAGAAACCCACCAGCAACACTAACCTGCCGTTTTTGGCTCAGAGGTGGAACAACAACCAGGAGCAGGGATGGGTGGGAGGATCTGTCACCAGCAGGGAGCAACTGCTCTCTCTATCTCCTTTTTAGTCACTTAGTTCACTGATAACCAGCCATTAAGACCTTGAATGGTACGCAAGTCATCACAGGGGGCTCATGAACATCTAATCTGCTTTGACTCTGTTTCAAACTGCTTTGTACTGAAAGAAATAAAGAAAAAGTTCTGTTTCACCCTTTATAGCTGCTGTTCTTTTTTCAGTCACTTAAGGATGTTATCATAAACGGAAAAGTATTACAAGATAAGCTCATCTAGGTCACAGGAAAGAGTATTTTCCAAGCTAACCTGAAGTACAAATGATCTCTCTGCAATCAACATAAATTCTCTATAGACTGCAGTTAGCTTGTCCTCTAATCTTTGCCATCAGTAAGTCAACGAACAATTTTAACACAGTAACTCTATGCTGCTGAGGTTACAGGACAGCAGTGTTGTGCAATGAAGCTTCTTATATGAGAAAACATTGTCAGATGCACTTGGACCTCTGAGTAAAGGAAGCTCTTGGCTCCAATCAAAAATTTACTACAAAAACAACACTAAAAAGCTTTTCTCCGTTTGCAAAGTCAGCCAAAAATTCCTCTGCAACAGTTGTTTCCCTTACATTTCAGTCTCTTACAGTATTAGCTCAGTCCCAATGGCATCTTTTCCATCCCATCTTCAGATGATTCTGTCAAAACACTGTAAATAACTTGTTTGCACTCTGGCAAGACACCAGGAGGAATTTTTTTTTTTTTTCTTTAAAAAGTTCTTCACTAACTACTGAATACTCACCGGATAACAAACACTCAAACAAGGACACAATATACCTGTAAATTAACATGTACAGCAACTTTAAATTAGATACAAACCCACTTTTATTCAGGGAAGCATGCCAGTTGGGAATTTAAATGAGGCAACTATATTTTATTGAAGCAAGTGCAGATTGAAAAAATGATTAGTGAACTCAAGTAAAACACTGAACTACCCTGGATCCTAAAGTAACAGCCAAAGAATAGCACAAGGTAAGTCCATTGTCTAGCAATGACAGAAGCAGTCTACGGGTTGCATATAGGTGTAGTCTCTGTTCTCCTGCTCATAACCTCTGTTGTGCTATTTTTCAAAGACAAAGAAGCAACACGCACAGTTTGATTTATTTTTTTTTATCATGACTGAAGTGTCTGATTATCTTAATGACTGGTCAATTGACAGCATTGCCTTAGGATCCTACAGGTCAACAAGCAAACTTTAAGCAAAACTACAGAGGACAAGTTCTCTTGACATGCTTTTATTCATCTATAATATGAGCAACAATTAATTCACAGAATCACTGAATGGTAGGGGTTGGAAGGGACCTCTGAAGATCATCTGGTCCAACCCCCCGCCAGGGCAGGATCACTTAGGGCAGGTTGCACAGGAACGCGTCCAGTCAGGTTTTGAAGGTCTCCAGAGAAGGAGACTCCACAACCTCTCTGGGCAGCCTGTTCCAGTGCTCCGTCACCCTCACAGTAAAGAAGTTTTTCCTCATGTTGAGGTGGAACTTCCTGTGCTGCAGATTAATTCTTTCAATCCCTTTACAAAAATAACCGTCACATAAGAAGAGAACAATTAAAATAAAATGTACTACAGCATCACTGTTTCAATGATGAATCTATGCTGTACACCGAAGGCAGGCTTGGGTTTGCTTTGTTTGCAATGCGCAGTTGAGTCACAGAGAGCACACCTGGATACGGAGCCTCCTAAGAACAAAGCCACGGGGCTCTACGGACGGGTGAGCAGGAGGAGAAGCAGCAGAGTACAGGCTGTGACTACCATGAATGCAACCGCCGCACAGCACTGCATGGACAAAGCTCGGTGGCTTTTGTGGTTCCTTTGGCTTTGGGATTTATACAGATTCATTACTGATGTCAGTAGCACACTGTCTTTAAGTATGCTATCAGTATCATCCCCGGTATGAGCAACAGATATATATTCACACAAACCAGCCAGAGGAGGCTTGTCTCCAGCCTCCCCCCTAGTCTATGGAAAGAAAAATTAACTCCTGCCCTCAACCTTCTTCTCTTTGAAAAGAGCTTTCCAAAAGGAGGGACTCTATTCCCACCACTTGCTAAGTGACTGCTTAGGGCAGATCATACCCTTAGGTATGCAATAACTATTTCAAGCCATTTATTAACCATGGTTGGCCCACCCTTGCTCCTGACATAGCCAGTGAGAACCACACTAATCTCAGCTAGGAAGCTGCAGCAGCAGTCTCCTTTTTCACAAGTCATGTGAGGGAAAAATAGATGGAAAAAAAAAATTAACATACCACAGCTCTCAAATTTTCCATAAATTTGACCTTATACTAAAGAAACACACATTTTTCATAACCCATTTCTACCTCACTTTGGAGAAACGATGCTTGTAGTCATCTAAATTTCTCCTAGCTCACTCCTTTCTTCCCCAGACTGAAATCATACATTCAACAGTTCCTACTCTAAGCTATTAATTGCACTGCTTTTGGTACCAGTGCAAAATTACCTTTAGCAGTAAATACTCTCAAAAACTAGACAAAGACAGTGGTTAAAAATAAACTATCAAAAACTCCATGAGTGTTTTCCATCCATATGCTAGGTCAATAAGAGATACTGCAAAATAACAATGAAAAAGCATAGAAAACATCTACAGCATGTGCAGAAATCCTTTCTGAGCTGCCTACCTTTAGACATTCAGCAAAGAGGTCTACACTGTTGCCAAAGAAAAGAAAAACATATGTCTTCCTTTCATCAGAAATGCAGAGTTAAAGTGAATAATACATATACCTTCTAGCAAAAGGCATCATTCTTAAAACACAGTGCCCCTTGAAGAAAAAAAAAAAAAAAAAAAGGAGGAGGGGGGGAGAAGTTTATCTGTTCTTATTAAGTTGAAGCCACTCTGCTTGCTTCTGCTTTAATTCAATGAAAACAATCAGATTCAGGAAAACATTTCCAAGCTTCACTGTGTTTGAATGTGCCCTATTTTATATATAGGCAGCTGAAGTACATGTGCTAAGAGTTTCTCTAACTTAAGGCTAAAGACCAAATACAGGAAAACAAGAAACTTTAGGGCTTAATGTCTTTAAGCACCAGGTTTTATTGGAATTCCATTCAATCTTGTGACATGAATATGTTTATCTCCTTTAATTGTGAAGTGCCAGAAGAGCAAACAAGCATGCAATGATGTCCAGATACTCCTTCGATCTGAGATAATTTTAAGTAACTTTTGCAGAAGCTGAAGAAAGGAAGAGTCAACAACATATACTAAAAACATTTCTCCAATCTCCACTGATCATCTGCAGGGTCCTCTGAAGTTTAGACCTACCAGCACCCTCACTGAGGAAGGCAGGTATACAAGTAGTCTCCTTTGCTGTTCTGATGATACTTTCTCTATAAAGCTTTGGTTCAAAGCAAGCAAGTCTGAGCTATGGTGGACATCAGAGTCCAAAAAGTCCCAAAGGACCATCGTCATCCCTGTGGAACAAAACCCCATGACTGAACACAGGGTTACAACTGCTGTCACAGGAATGAGCTTGCAGCTCTGCCTGAGCAGATACTTGCATGATTTCACCCCCAATACAGACAAAGGACGGGGCATTCAGTTGGGAGAGGACACCTCAGTACTAGCGTCAGCCGTACAGTCACCCTTGGCATGGTTTCATATTAATTCTCCATCCTTCCTACCCCAAGAAAAAATTTCAGAAAAGGTCAAAAGAGCTACATGCATATTTGTACTTCAAAACAGATTTTGCAGTTTCAGCAAACCACAAATGAGACAGGTTGGTTTTAAAATAAGGTATTTCCTGAGTCACGTGTCTTGAAACACACTCCATTTGCCCTGCTTTGATACCATATCACAACACCTGCTCCAGTGAAACAAACAATCCTATTGTTTAATGCAGCCCAAAATTAAAGCCTGGTCTTTGTTGGCCCACAGGCACCACTGCAATGATCATGATTAATAAAATCAATGCCTAATTGTAATTTTGTGCAAAGACTGAGACTGTATGCTGCAAAATATTCCTAGTCAAAAGGAGGCAAATGCAGAGTTTTACTCCCCAGCATTTCTGTCAGGGTCTTATTTTTACCCATACTGTTTCTTGATGAGGGATTTATGAAGCTTTGCAGTTCACAGAAGTATCTGGGAAGACACCTATATGTTGATGACTGAAAGAATATAATACACAGCAATCTTCAGAAATTGCCAGCTCCCATTAATAGTCCTATTTTCTTTCACACACTCATCTTGCTCAACACCTCCTCCATTCAGATCTCTCAAAGCAACTTAAATGGCATTCCACTACATGGAGTATTACCTTCATTAGGAAACGGAGGCAGAATTTGTAAGTTGCCCAAAGTGCCTGTAGTAAGCAACAAAGCGAGGCAACTCCCCACTGCAACCTCAGTCCCATTACAGTCACCAAAATCTTTGGCAGAGGTCCCACGGGGACTAGATCCCCACCTGGGACATCCCAACTCCTAGCCATTACCACTGTTAAGAATCACTGCCTCATCACTACATACCAAGCAGTCAGGAGAAGACAAAGGGTCTGGGCAGAGCTGGCTCCATGGGCCACAGCAGTACAAGCTCAAACGTGACAACCATACATTACACATTAGTTACAGATTTCTAAATCTCAGTAATGTTTTCACTCACCCAGGTGACTTCTGCAGGTGCCTGCAGAGCCCACACCTCTCCTAGGCCACTGGGATTCACAGTCAGAAGAAAGCAGTCAAACCAGTCTGCAAGAGACTCTCTCTAAGCCACAAAAAAATTCTTTGTGGTTCTCTCATTCACTCACCAAGAGTGAAAATAAATCAGATCTAAATGCATTTTGACTTGTTTGGCTTACTCTGTCTAATTTTTAAGAATAAGTGCTTATTTATTTAATCTGCTTAATCCATATGGTGGAAATGTTCTGTAGTTTGCTCTTCCTTCCCTGCCTCAGCAGATGTGTATTTATTCTTCTTCCCCACTGGACCAGAAAGGGCCATGCTGTACCTAACTGACCGGTCTGCTTGGTGTGCAATATATAACAGCATGCCAAAAACATCTCCCCCTGCACTGGAACCCGTGCTTCATTCCTGCACAAGAAGTTCTCACATAGAGGGATCTCCCCTGCTGAGAAGGACCAGAGAGAAGATTCTGACAGGATTTGTCCTTCCACAGTCCTGATATTTCTGGGGTTGAAGCTGAGATTATTACAGTTTTTTGGAAGACCTCACCTTGCCTGCTTAGCACATTCTGTGTAGCATCAAAGCTAAGAAGTATCAGGATCTTCTAAAGATTTTAAACAGCAACCCCACACCTTCAAGCATGTGCAAAGTATCTAACACAATCCAGACTGGGGAGGGCTGGAGGGCTTCTGCAGCATCATTTCCAAAAATGCATCCAAGGCAAAGCTGACTGCCATCCTCAGGAGAATGTGCACTTTACTGAGGGCCTGGCATGCATGTGAAAATAAACTTTCTTCTCCCTGTACTAGAGCGCCAACTCTCCAACATCTCAACAACCCTGCTTGCTTTGGAAGCTCTCCAGTCACATCTTTCTGTATACGCTATCAGATACGTATTTTATAAGCTCCTTTTCTCGGTTAGAACGCTGCTGCTCAAAGCTTATTCCATTAATACTTCATGTGAAAATAAACCTCTCCACATTTCAAGAAACAACAGTTCCCTGGCAACAATTAGTGGAAACTGTTGTCATTGGTATTTTACTTTGATTCAAGAATTTAAAAGGGGGGGAGGGGATCCTCAATTCTCCTTCGCAGGCTTCCGTAAAACCATGGCTCAAAGGACAGTTTTCTTCTCCAAAGTAAAAGATTTCAAGTATCTCAGTTCCCAGAGAGTTGGGGGAAAAAAAAAGGAAAAACAAAACAGCCACTGAGACCATTGTAACTACTGCAATCAGCTGTTCCACGTTGAAAAACATGTTGTCCTCCATATCCCACTGCTGTTAAAAAATGTGCAGCTTGAAATACAATGACTAATCCCACTTTTATAGCCAACTAACTAGAACATCTTTCTAAGATAAATGAGAGCATTAGTGTTCATTCGAACCAAAAAAATCTACTGAAAATAGGAAATCTTTGCTATTTTAAAATAAAAAAATGTGAGCGAGAGCTCTAGGAAAGCATGGGTGTGGAAGTGCTTGAAACGGCTTTGAAGTCACGAGAAATATGAAGGCTCCAAACTTTGTCACACAAAGACCAAACTGGCAATTTGTCAGAAGCCAAAGGGCTGCAGCTAATTATTCTGGATTTGCATAGCTTGTGAAACAAAAATAAATGCATGTCTCCATCAGAGGTCCTTGTGATGATTTCCACTTCACTGCACATGTTTTCAATCTTACATTCTTCAAACTAAGCCAAACAGATTTTTCCTGAAAAACAAGGTAGATGGAGATGTTCTCTCTCTCCCTTGCCAGTGTACAAAGTCATAAGAAACTGGATACTTTACTGGCTAAGAAGAACTGACAATCTTCAATTCTAAATTTGGCCCTACACTAATTTGGGGGATAGAGGAGTGAAATTGAACAAAACCAAGCTTTTATTAAAAAAGATCAGAAACAGTTTTACCTTTTAAAAACTATCCAAAACCCATCTTTGCTAGATTCCATTATAGAAAATAGATTATTTTTTTTTAATAGTGAATGCCTCATCAGACAACCACTGTTTAACTTCAGAGGCAGCCTACTAAGAAATGCTTCAATTTAAGCATTTACTGGCAAGTCACCCCAATGCCAGTGCAAAAGCTGCTCTGCCTTGGCCTTTCCAGCTGCTGCCTGCCCAGCAACTGCCTGCAGGACATGGCAGATGGTCTTCAGTCATGTTTGTCACCTGTTCAGTGCATCTCCACTGGTTCTCTGGCCATCAGCTCAAGCCACTCCAGCTGAGCAGGCAGCTGTGAGGGGTGGGAAGAGCTGGCAAGAAAGGGGAGGTACGTAACTGCCACAGGAACCACAAGAGCGTTACATTCAGAATACTTTAAATGCAGCCTTAAGATTAAATGCAGCTGAATTGGTGCTGTCTTTCACTGCAAGAAAGCCAGCAAAGCAGATCTGCTGAGCACCTTCAATTGCTCTTCCCTTCGTGCCCCACAGAACAGCACGGAGAAGCCCCGAGGTTGGGCAGCGCGTGGCCAGCACGGGCCCCTGCCGAGACAGCCGGAGCTCCTGCCGCGCAGCTCTGCCAGCACAGCTCCCAGCAGCACCGGGGCAGGCACAGCAACAGCTTCCCTGTAGGAGCCTGGACACGTCCTTCAGTCTTCCCTCCTGCAAAACTGGAACAAGAGAGCTTCCTTGCCTCCTGGGGTACAAACAGGTGAGCACCCTAATTCAAAAGCACCCTGATACTGTGGTGATGCCTACTTAAGAAAATTAAGCAAATGATCTGCCACAAGGTAAGAGATCTAGCACAGTGTTCTGTTAGAAGCCCGTATTTACAAGCCAGGAAAAGATTTGGGTTTTTTTTTGCACTATAACACTGGTTTGTACCTGCCCCACTGACTTGTATTTGAGCTGTAGAAAGCAAATCTAGATCCAAAACACTGCCAAATCTTAAAGACACTGCTACTCAGAGTTCTGCCAATGCCCACTGGAAAAACAGCAATAAGCTAACCCGTTCATGCTCCCAAATGTTTGGGTGAAGACTCATACTGTCTTTGGAAAGTTCATAACCTTGAAAGCTTTTAATTTAATTCATCTACTGTACTATCTTTTAAGCCAGACAGCTTGATGGATGTTACTCAATTGTACTATATAATGTCACACATTTCAGCTCCTGTGCATTGAGTTCACAGTGAATTCTCATTATGTTAGAAATTAATCAGTATTTAAAAAAACCAACGCAATTACTTATCATCACACAAGTTGAGAGGTTCTTTGTTTGTTTTCAATGTGATGCCTGAATAATGTCTTACTGCTGGATAAAGGAGCATGACTGCTTAGCATCCCACTGCCAGTCCTATTCTTCCATTATTTCTCTTTGGAGGATGTGCATGTTTCCCCACTCAATAAAAAACAGAAAGCTGGAATGACTCTTTCTGCTGGAACTGAAAGTCTGAGACAAGACAAAACACAGAACTTGAACACAAGTCACAGAATGTTAGCTGCTGTCTAGCAGCAGCTCGCTGATAATCTGTACAGAACAATTAGCCTTAAGAAAGCAAAATAAGAGGATTTCATCAGTCTAGATAAAGAATAGAGGACCATCCTAATTCCTCACTGCAGGAAGGAAACAGAAGTCACACAGGTGCTTATCTGAAGACTTTGAAGACTTCCCCTTAGTAGTAGAAAATTTTTTCCTGCTCCTGTGCAACATCTTTGGAGAAGAATAATCTGATGTCTCCTCACAGAAGTCAGCACATACCAGTCCATCATGCTTGCTATCTGGAAGCCAGTAGCTGAACCTTACCTTCCAGCTCACTATATATTACTGGAAAGCATGTCTACATTCAGAAAGTTTTTTAATTTATGTAAAGAAGAAAATAGATAAACAGTCTGTGTATTTTTGTGTTTTGAGTTACTTGTATATTGTCAGGTGTAAGAGCTGGTTTCTCTTTAACAGGATAGGTTCTTTAAAGGAGGAGAAGGGGAAACAAATAAAAGAAACCCTGCTGCTTATCACAGGAAAACAATATTCCCTCTGTCAAATAAACTTTGCCCAGCAGATCAACACCAAGATATCTTCCACCTAGACGCAGGGCTAGTGGGACGAATTATGCAAGGTGACTCAAGCAAAGCTTTCTAGTAATGCTGGAAGGAAAGAGCCCATTTCTGATATATTCCCTACTGGCTACAAGTACATCACCATCACGATATACGCAGCAACACGCACTTGATAGGCGAAGGGTGATCACACACAGCCTTCCATCCTGCTCTAACAGAGCAGGAGGCATCAGTGTTCGAGGTATGCCTTTGGGGCACAAATTCCCAGTATAGGTTAGTCTGACATTTCAACTATGCTGTGAAATTTGAGACCATGAAGTACTTTTACACAAAGTCCTGTCTAGTTCTGTCCAAATGTTTCCCAAAATGCTCTTCCAATAAAGAAATCCTTTCCAATCATTTTGTGACTATCTGATGACTAGCCATGAAGCTACACAAACATCAGAAGACTAACAGGAAGCCCATGGAAGGGCAGCAACTTTAATCCACAAGGTAAAATGGAATTTGCTCTCTGCTCAGCTCATCGGTGCATCATTGAATTCATCTCATACAAGCACCTTGCTGTTTAAATGTACAGTGCAGGCGCAAGGCACATGTAACAAATGCAGACATTGGATTGTAATACACCAGGAGTATTATTAAAGTAATGGTGTCCCCTAGACAGTGACACAAATATAGGCTGGCTTCCTCCCTGTGCTGCTTGTGAAGCTGTGCTTCGCAAATGCTGGCTTGTATTTATCAATCTGGAAATGCTATTATCACAACTGACAAAAGAAGCTGCTCCTTAGCTCTGAGCAATAGGATGTACAAGTAAGAAAGATGATGCTGTAGTGGTGAAAGGGTACTGGAAGTATGGTTAAATGCAGACAGTAAAGTATATGCCCTTTTTCCTTGTAAAATCATGCACTTCCCAGACAACACCACACATCTGAAAGATGTATTTTGCAGTTTAACTACCAATGAGAATTTTTTTAAGCCTTTTCTAATACTGGATTCTTCAAAATAACATGGCCTGATTTTTCAATTTCTTCTTTTTAAATGCTTTTCTCCCACTCCTTGCTGGTGTTGAGAAGCACCTTTTGCACAGACTTAGGAGCAGCCTCAACTATCAGTGGCTAACACCCTGTTTTCCTCCTCTCTCCTCTCTACTGAGGAAGTTTCACCTCTGCTGCTGAGGTATGAGAAGGAACCCACTGACCATCTTAGAGTGTGAAATGAGCATTAGATAAGCATCAGCAAGAGTGAAACTTAGGACACACAGGTCTTCTAAGTGCACAAAATAAGCCAGAAGGAAAGAGCACACTTCCCCTTTGATCTTTAGGGTTATAGGGCTCTATGTTACAGCTGTGGCGGTAACATAATTCCTTTGCCAAGTTGCCATCATCCTTTAAGTAACAACTTATCTGAAATACGACCATTCAGACCTGGGAAACAACAAATGTACCCAACACCTGAACTTATCTGTAGATGGGCTACAACTCAAAGGTACTTCAGTATCATTTCTCTGCTCCTTGGGTTACAAGAACATTCCTTCTGCCATAGTTTTTTCAAAGGCCAGCTCCTGTTTCTGTTAAGCCTGACTGTCCGTGAATGCAATAAACACAAACTAACATTGCCTAATCAACTATCAGATCTTATTATTAAAAGACATAAGAAAAGCCTAACTGCATTCCCACTTTCACCAGGGCACCTGTTGAGTTAAGACTAGATGGGCTCAACACAACACATGCTTCACAAAAAGGGTACCCTGTTTTTCCAAAACCAGTATCCATAGCAGAGAACTGAATAGAAAAGAAAGAAAAAAAAAAATTACGCCCAGGTCACGTTGACATCTAAATGACAACATTTTAAATCCGTTAACCTTCTTTATAAGAAAATAGAGGTGCGGGGGGGGGGAATCAAATACAGTTTTTACTTACCTGTACTACTTCTACTCCTCTTTTCCTAGAAAAGAAAAGAAAAAAAAAAAGGAAGTGTTAATGTCAGAAATGTGGGGAAAACATAAAAACACACACTAATGGAAAAGGGTTGCTTCATCCTAGAATGTGAACAATAAAAATATGCACTAATGAACCTGATTCAAATTCAGAAAAGCACTTGTTCAATTCCATTCCCTGCCTAGGAAGCACTTTGTCAGCTTCTGAATCATGGCTTCACAAGTGACCCAAGACGCATACTAAGCAGCTGCACCACTGGGACCAAGACAGCTGCCAGGTGAGCAGAGGTAGGAAGTGGGTGATGTTAGGGAGGGAGCATCTTAATTTTTGTCATTTCTGCTTTGCTCTTCATTTCTCATCTGCACTCAGAGTGTGTGAATTGCATCACAGCACATTCCACATGCTTGATACATCTTTGATTTTGATCCAAAGATACATGTATAAATGTCAGGGAGAATGAACACAGCACCTTGAAGCCATTTATCCTCTTGTTTACAGTCTTGTTCTACCGCCGTCATCTTGGTACACAGAAAGCTTCCTAGAACTACACACATACACAGTGACTTGCATCAGTTGTTCTCTGCATTAAACCCTTGCCAAGAAGCTTTCAAGCTGTCCCATGGCTTGTCTTCATCACAAGCAGCAAGACACCCAGCCTGGCTTCACAGACTAGCCCTGCAAACAGAGCAGGGAAAGGGACAAAGGAAGGGTACAAGCACAGGTCTGGTCCAGCACTGAAGACTGCCCTGCAGCTAAAGCACCTTGCCTAGATGTGTCATCCCACTGTAGCTCCATCGCAGATACATCCCCATAGATCCACTGCTCAAGACAGATGATCCGTTCTGGAAGCAGTGCCTCAAAACCACAATTATTTAAAACTTCCACTGGTGATTGGTACTGCACTGTGTTAGATGGACCTAACTGTGCTGGCCTCAGCAGAGGCAACAACCCCTATATCATGTAGCTGTGCCCAAAGGAAAACTAATAGGTTACACAAGCAGCCATGCAAGCAAACACGTACAGATTCACCCCATAAAGCAAGTATGCTCCATTGTCCCAGCCCGAGCAAGCAACAAGCTACAGGCTGGGATGGGACCCTACGCGTGCATCAGTCCCCAGTGCTGTGGTTTCCTTCAGGCAGAAAGGACACACACCCAGGTATGTGACCAGGGAGATGGACACAGTGTACTGTGACACCCCGTTCTAGAGGGTGGGGAGTCCGGATGTGGAAACACCAGAGTGCAATGTCCCATGGTTTAGACACATCCTTGGACTTCAGTTCAAAGACTTGTAGTCGCTCTGGATCCTGCAAGAACAGAGTTCAAGTACTTGGGCTTTGTCAGAAAGGCCCAAGCCTCTGAACACTGTTTTGGCCATACAGGGAACCGTTCTAGTGACCCTGAAATGCCAGGGATAAGAGACTGGAGAGGCATACTAATTATACACCAAGATGTTGAGAACTGCAGTTGGTAGAGCCAATTTAGGCAGATATGTAGAGACGGTCCTGTACTCTGCTGGTATGAGAATTGAGATTCAAGTACATGTAGCCAGCCCATGCTCAGTCATTGCACCTGACAAGTTATCAAGCAAAACAAACCATTTCTCCTCTAGTCTTGAGAGCAGAACTGAATCCCTGGCACAAAGCCCAGCCATCCCTGCTCCATGCCGCTCTCCCAATATATGCAGGCTGTTTAAATATGTTAGAACCTTCTCCTCGCTTTGAAGACATAGGAAATTTAACGTAAAAATCAAAAGCCTCAGCAAACACAAGAGAGGAATCTCTCTTCCTCATTCCCACCAGTCCTATATGTGAAAACCAAAGACCCCTTCTGGGGAGGTCATGGAGCAGAACTGCCTAACTCTGCCCTCAATGCTTTTCTATTTAAGAGCGCCTGTGTTGTTGTCCATAGCTGCAACTGCTGCACACTGCTGAATACACAATGGCTCCCCCAGTTTTCTGCCTGATACAGTAAGTCTTTCTTTTGGGAGGCCATTACAAAGATGCCCAAAGGGACAGGCAATCAGTCAGCATCTATGACAGAAATTGCTCCCATCTTCCACTTTACCAGCCTGGAATTTCTCTGGCCTAGAAGCAGCATGTACTGCACAGCCACAACAGAGCGCTTGTCATTGCTCAGCAAGGAAATTAAAAAGAAAATGAAACCAAGCACCTCTTGCAGAGAATTTCAAAGCCCTCTTGCAGATAACAGTAGCCTGTAAGTGGTGGGTGATTAATATACTGCCATTACAGTGTGGGAAGCATTGCTGCAGATCGTCACCTGAGGCTGGCCAGATGTGTTCCAACTGTGTTTTGAGAAGAAAATATAAATTTCATAGAGAAGAGTTTATAGGCAAATTGTTGAAACAATTATTTTCACACAACTAAGCAAGATGAATAAAAAATAGTAGGTGGGGAATGCTTTTCAGTAAACCAGGGCAGCAGCCTACTCAGAAGCATTACAAGTACTGTAAGGTAAAACTTAAAATAACCAAACCAGCTACATTCTTGCTGTGCCTGCCCTGGAGTAAACAGAACAACTAAAAACTGCCATTGAAATACACCAGGCTTCAGACAGGACTGCTCCAGAGCCCCTTGAAGAAGAGAGGCAGATTGCAAAGGCTGCATTTCTTGCCACGACTGCATACACGCTGAATAAGCTTTGTTCTACTTTGAAGCAGAAAAGTACTTGCAAGCTGGCTGCCAAACCTACTTGAGAAAGAATCAGTCCAGAAGTTTTCTATAATCCCCCCAAAATGGACTTTGCAAATTTACTGGGACTTACTGAAACCGATTGTGCTGCCCCAGCAGAAGGGAAGAAGCCAGAGCAGCACACAAGCAGGGAGAGAAGGGGTGCCTGCTGTTGGGTATGATGTCACACACGCTTAAAAAGCTTGGAAGGAGGAAGTGATTACCGAGGTTGGCTTGTAGTGCTGAGTCTTCCCCTTTTTCAGAAGGGGCGGTCTCCTTTGATTACCTGAAACATGAGAACTTTTTACACTTAAGCCCAGGGGACCAGAAACCACAGAGGCATGCATATTTTGAGGATTAGTTAATTTGGGAAAAATCCTCTACCAAAATAGCTTTTTTTGAAAACAAGTTATTTTGAAAACAAAAGATATCCAAACAACCAGGATGTCAAGCAGCCATGCACCTCAGTTCTGGCATTAGCTGATTCTCCACCTCGAAGATCTCCTCAGCCAGTGACTCCAGGCTTTTCGGCCGGGCAAGTCACAGCTGCAGGCTCAGGGCAGCAAGACATGCCTTATGCAACCAAGCAGGCAGTACAGTACCATCTAACCACACTAACTGCCCCATGTCACATGTGAAAGGGCTTGGGGATAGGCACAGAAAGCAAGCTGATCCTACACATGAGACACTCTGAGACCCTCAAAAAATAAACAGAGAGAACAAAGCAGGCTGTGGGCCACAAGCAATTCCCCAACAAGGGCCTGTCTGTGTGGGACAGTCAATGGAAATAAGACAGTTGCTAAATCAACTGCCCTGGGAGTCTGACAGAGCCATGGACCAGCCACCACTCCTTTATACGATGCTTAAAAAGCTAGTAAGAAAAATACATCCTACAGCCTTGCTATACATTCTTTTGGGCTGTTTCTTTAGCAGAGGGCAGACTTCACATTATGCTATGCTGAGACACGCACCGCAGATGCACTTAATGTACACAAGATACTCCAAACTCCTCTCCCAATGCAATGCACAGATGCTTGCATGGGTACTGGACTGCAGCTCAGACACAAGCAGAGAAGTGCAAATTCTGCAGACAAGCCAGACAAATGAAACAGTTAAAAAAAAATAAGTGAGTATACAAGAACATGACCAGCCTAGGCAGAATGCTTCCAGAGATACCAACACCCGTTTCAAAGGTGCTGACTCTCAGGGGGGTTATTTCACTTGGCGTGTTAACCTCTACTCCTGTGTCCCTCACGGTGTTGTCTGTGACCCTCTTCCTTCGCATGTATCTTGAAGTCAAACCACAGACTACCAGAGGAGGGGCTCCCATTCCCAGCTGGCCTGGCTGCCTCCTGATATTGGCAATAGGATATACAAAACCCACAGCAAGTCTCTTTTTCTGAGGGGGAAAAAGAATATCATTGTTAGCTGTACCTCCCTCCAAAGAGGCAACACAACTGGGTCAAAGAGAGACTGCATCTGCCCTCTTTCATTGAACAGATGTTTGAAAAATGGTCAGTTCTAAACTATGTTCCCAGAGGTCACTATTTTTAAATTACATTTTATTCCAAAGATCATCTGGACATGGATCTTGTACTCAAACCATCAGCACAGAAAAAAAATTTAAAAAAAGAATTACTAACAAATGATAGAAAGCCTCTGGGAGAAAAGAGAAGGGGGAAAAGCATTTGAAGGTGACAAAACTAAAAAACTAACTTACAGCAAATCTTCAATGTCTTCAACTGGCACAGTATGCCTAAAGCTATAGAAACCTGTTCAGGTGCAGCACAAATTACTGACTGGTGCTTCTCATGCTCCCTTTCTTCAGCATACAGCTCTGCTGCATCACACACTCCAACATTTAAAGGAAAAGAAACATTTTAAGTAACTGCTGCATTAGCCTGCAATACTGAATAAAACCCAGAAGCTTGTTGTGATTATGTATAGCTCTATAACTGAAAACAGTGAACAACTCTACTGATATGCAAGCCTCACAATATACAATATCGATTAAAGTAATTACCATGCAAGTTGACTTCATGTTTAAGTTAGAATGATGTACGGATTTAGAGAAGAATTCAATGTCAAGTTGCTAAAAGCACATTAATTGGTGTTTTGGAAGCGATGTTTTACCACAGCCTCAAACTATGCAGAATACTTGGCTTTTGGGGCTGGGTTTGGGTTTTTTAACATCCAAAGTAAACAGTTTGGACTAATCCCCCACTGCATCTAGGACCTGAACATTATAGTGAATGACAATTAAACGATAAAATGACTATCAGGTCATATATTATAGCCATGATTAATTTAAATAACATCTTTTTGCTGTCTGGTCTGAGTGACAAATTGAAAAATGTCTAAGAGAATTTACAATTTCAAAAGCAAAAAGCAATCTTTGTGTATGTTTTAATAGTCTAAGAAGTTATTAGTGCATGTAATGAACTTCATTTTCTCAGACAGGAGAATGTTGCACCTCCAAAATTTCTCATGTAAACATGTGTCTGATAATAATTTATTGCTTTGATAAAAAAATAGAAGTATTTTCCCAGAAAAGCAATACATTGGCATCAAAGGGAGTTCTATAAATATTAATGCAAAATATTAGAGCAAAAACCTGCAGCCACTAAGACTTTCCACCACACTGAAATTATCAGACACGGAGGAAGGCACCAGGCAAACAATACCAAAGCAAAGCGCGAAAACCAGCAACACTGGCCATCTGCAATCTTGCGGACAGCCCATTTCTCCTCCTGGCACAAAGGCAAGCTCAGCTCATTTGCCTTAGTTTTTCCATCAGCAGAATACCCTGCAGTTCTGTTATTAAATATTTGTGAGGATCTTTGCTTTTATTATCTTTCATCAGTGATGGACTCCATCTTATTGTCCATCAGGGAAGCAAACAAGTGGCAACCCGAACACAGGGGTGCTTGCTGTCCAAGGGACCTGGCTCACAGCCATCCCTGCACACGGAAGTTAACCAAGGGCATCTGAAACATGGCAAGACTCCATTGTAATGTGGGGATTTTATTTTTGTGGTTTGTTTTTTTGCATCCAGACTATCAAGCAGGCAATTTATCAGAGTTCATTTTGTCAATTTATATCCAACTATTTTTACCTTTCAGTAAGCTTTTCCCCTTCTGCAGTCAGTATTTTGGAAAGATTTAGGACTGAAATATATCAAAATGTTAGCATTTGGGGGAGGGAGTCCTCAATTTTCTCAGTCTCTCTGTTAACGCATCATAGATGCAAAGGAAAAGGGAAATGAAGTGCACCTTTATAATCCAGTAGGAACAGATAACGTAGTATGGGGGAGAAAAGGTCTCACTTAAAACTCTTAAGTGCTCTTTAGATGGTCTGAAAGTGAATGAGACTTTGGGCTATCACAGAGGACCTTTTAAGAAGAAAAAAGTCACAGAGGGTAGCCACATTTGTGTATTTCTTCCTTGTTTTTGTAAACAGGGAATAGTCCAAGCAATAGGGGCCCTCATACATCAGACACCATAAGTGATTTTCACACCACCACCCCATTCACACATGGCATTTGGTGGAACCATCTGATCTTCTCCACAACTTCAAACCATTATATCATCCCATTTACAGCTATGAAAGTGCTTCTTAAGAGTGGACAAAGTGCCCCAAAAGGGACTAGAAAATCAGAGAGGATCTTGGTACGGCAGCAGCAGCACCACTGGCATTCACTGGTGGCACCACAATGCTTCCACATGCTGCAAATTCCCACCACAACACACACAAACATTCAGCAGCATCTCTCAGCAAAGATCCAGGTTGAAACCCACTAACCCCTTGCCCTGCGAATGCAATGACAAAGTGAAGCATCCAACATCATGACTTCAGAGGTTCAAGCAGCAGAAAGGAAAAAGCCATGAAAGAAAGAAACCAGACGCTGTAAACAGTAACTAGAGGAAACAAACTGCCTTTAGTCACTAAATATTAAGACAAAGTTTCAGTAATGGTTTAATGAAACATTACAGGGCTACTAATTTCAGCATTAAAAAACAGGTATTGCAGAAATAAAATCTGTATATCCCAAGTTTAAAAGCCATAAAGTCATTAAATACAAACTCAAAAGGATCTGTTTTCTTTTGAAATTAGACATTTAAGATGGATCAGTGCTGCTGAGCTCTGCCAGACTCTTTTCTTGGAACCAGTAACCCCAGGTTCTGGGAGCCCCCACTCACTGCTTCCCTAGCAGGGACACAAAACTTTATAACCACAGCCTTTTGGGGAAAAAAAAACAAACAAACCCAAACCTGAGGAGCCATCAGTGGCAAGAAGGAATGATTAACGGCTACACAGAAAAATTATTAAAGGCAATGAGTTATTCCTCCTACCAGACGTTCAGAGACATATTTAGTACATAATGACAATTATAAGCAATTGGGCAGGGTTCAGCCTTCAGCCATAGGCTTACACCACCAGACATTATCAGATACAGTTCCCAGCTATGGCAGGCAGCCACACTGTATGATCTCTTTATAAACTTATTAAAAACCATTTTCAAACCAAGCTGTTTTGGCACTGTATCTTTCATTACAGAACATTAATTTCCCAAAGGTCAGAGTCCTTCAAATTTGCAGGCTAAATTGTTCCAGCATCATCCTTTGGCTTCAGTAAACTGCCTGCCTCCTTAAGCACTGCAAAGAGCACGCATGTTCTCTCTGCTCTCAGCTGCCTTTGTCTCCCCACGACCCCAGTCACCCCAGTGTTAATATGACCCCCTGCAAAAAGCAAAACACATGACCCACCCCTTTTGAAAGTCTTTCTAAGGTCACAAGGCACCAGAGATGACTGAAAGAGACCTGAGAAGAGGCAGCAGAATCATGAGGCAGAAGACCGCATCCCTTCCGGGGACAGATACGGTATTTATCTTTTTTATATATATATAAAAAAAAAAAACACTTACTGCAGAAGCTATTAGAGGCTTCTAGAAACATATGAACACATTTACATTTTAAAAATAAAATGAGCAACAACCTCACACTAACAGGTTCATAATCTGAAGGGTGCTTAATATTGCATACTTGCTCTCCAGTGCCATGATATATTCAATTAGCATTGAGGCAGAAGTTTTCTGCATGTATTGATACATACAACTTATTGGTACTGTAACTATAAAACACTTTAATAAATTATTTTCTGAAATGAACCTTCCAAAAATTTACATTTTATATCATTCTTCGCAACTCTCCTCCCATATTAATTTAAGCCAGCAGTTACAAATTATTAGCATCTTTTTCTTTTAAATCACAGAATAAGTCACTAGTCAGCAAGAAAGATTTTACAGCCTTCCATTTTCCATTGCCAGTGGAACCCTAGAATTCAGGTATGCAGATCTTCTTTATCAAGGGACTCTTCACACAACCTGGGCAAGAAGGCAACTCCTCTATTCACCAAGAGGTACATCAGTTAGCCGATTGGTATTTTGTTTACTTCTGACTTTCCAGATATTGCCAAATTGCAGGAAAAACTATTTCCCATTTCTTAACATCTGTTATGGTGTACGAAGGCAGATATTAGCGTCTCTTCAACTCCCTCAGTACTAAATTGGAATGTAAGGCAAATAAAACCAAACTGAAAGACTTGCCATGAAAAGCTACCTACACTGAAGCTGAAAGGACTCAATGGATGAAGATTTCATCAGTGTCATTTCCAGATAACGCTGCTAGAACTGCTCCAGCCTGAAAGCTAATGGGAAATGGACACTTCCACTTCTCCCCTGCACCAACAGTGGATCCAATAAGGAGGTAAGATTTTTCAGTTTTCTAGACGACACAAGTTAACAGGAGTTCATCTTCCATAGTCAATTCCACTCTCCAAGCAATGGGTCTGTATCCCAAACAACACAGAGCAGCATTACACTTCTCCCTCACTGGCAGCTCTCTGAAACCCATTTCATCACCTCTTCAATTTCTAATAAGAGAACACCCTATGCGCTCAAAAAGCGCAATGTAATGGGAAGCAACTGTGAAAAATGGGATTAGAAAGGGCTGCAGAACAATGCCATTTTAAAAAAATTAACAACAAATTGGGATGGTCAGTCACTAATGGTCAAATGAAACAGCACTCAATGTAAAGAAACACTTGGTGACTCTGCTGACAGTTAACTGGAAATATTTACTATCAGGAAACATCCTAAAGCTCCTGTGGCTACACCTAAAAGATTTCTTATGCTGAAGCTCCTAAAAGGACTTACAGACAAGGCCACACTCAGCTACAAAAGTGCTGCAACCTGAAAGTGCAGGGCTGCAGGTTCCATTCAGGCTTAAAGTTTCTCCCCCATGAAGCACCACCATCTTGGGAATCTCCCTGTCACGGTAGGGAGATCTGGCAGCACACAAATCCTGCAGTGACAGACTGATACAGCTTTACTTTTATACTGTATGCCAGCTGCATTTGGATGCCCTTCAGCAAGCTTCATCCAGCAATATGCAGAGTTCCTCCTACCTTTGTACGTGCCTTTCTAACTATGCTCAGACAGTTCTCAAACCAAACTAGCTAACAGTATCAGTTAAATGCCTATTCTCTTAAGAGTCAGACACCATCGCATCTAAAGTCAGTTTAAGTACCACTCCTCCGAACTCTACCTATAATTATGTTGGCTTCTGCATTGCTTCTGCGCAATACCAACTCTTGAACGGAGAGATTTACCAGTAAACCCTTGAACTGCGTCACACAAGATAATCAAGCTTCCTGCCCGTCTGCCTTCTTTCAAAGACCACATCTTTCGCAACAGAAACTAAGAATTAACAAGTGCTGAAGCAATGCACAGAGGGTTGAATCAACACATACATCTATGCTTCTGCCTGCCTACCTACCTATAAATTTATCTAGAAACTGGAGCCTCACCTAGCTTTAAACTCCTCAGCTCAGGTACTAAGTGCTATTTTATTGTGGCAGCGCACAGCTTAGTGCACTGCAGTGCTCACCTCAGGATGTAGCCAGCTTCTGGGTTTTGCAGCCGAACTTTATTTTTCACTCTCAAAATGCCCTGAACTGGTTTATTTAAAGCTATCTCACTGGTATCTTCTTGTACTACAGTCAAAGTTAGACTGAACTGTAGGCTCATTCTGACTGGAAAAGAAAAGCAGGACAAGGGCAGAGCAGGGCTAAGAAGAGAACAGATCTTTTTCTCCCAGCACAGGTAAGGCTGCCAAGGTGAGTGGGGAAAAAACTGGTTCACCCCACATCTGCACTGCAAGGCCAACAAAATCAGGTTGCTCTTACAGATACCCATCTAGGAAGAGAGCAGCTCTCGGAAATAAAAGATTTAAGCCAGATACAAGCAATCCTTAATTTATTCTGGGGCTTCCTTTAGGCTCCTGCCACACTGTTCATTGTAACTCACCATAAAGTTACTTAAGTGTTCAACATGGGTTTTAATTTTTAACTTATGTACACTAAAGCTACTAATACATATCTTACAGAGAGCTTTCTCTCAAAATTGTAACAACTACCAATGTCCCCTTATTAAAACAGCTGCCTCACATGTTCTGATTAATTGAATATATTCAAGGTTTCTGGGGCTATTATACAGCAAGATGAAGGTCAGCATACATTTTTCCCTTCATTTGAACAACATATAAGCACAATGTACATTAAGGCACCCAGAAAGTTGCTTCATTAGTGGCTTTAGACTTACGCACTATCAATCTGATTTAGGCATCAAACGAATCTTCTCTATTATTGCAGATAAGCCATCAGAATCACAAATATTGGTTTACCGGTATTAATACAAATAGCATACTGTTATCAGTTACCAAGCAAGGTTAAAGAAACAATACAGACATCTGGGCTGATAACATAATCTAGCTATATTTACCTATCTATATATCTCACTGTATTTATCTAGACAGAGAGGGATCTTCAGATTAAATATATTTACATCATGCCCTACATATAAGCCTTCCCAAAGCACCCATGTTCTATTTGGACAGGGAGAATTCAGCTTGAAGAAGTTCAACACATCTGGTAAGCTAACCTAACCTACAATGTGTGTAACTATTGACAGCAATTATCTGTGTTTTGGAAGAGGAAAGAGGAAAAATAGAAAAGACGACTAAAGGTGAACTGGTTTGGTCTCTCAGTCTCACATAACAATTCTAAGCACCCAACCCATCTTAGCCGACAGTAAGCAGACTTTCTGAAAGTGCTTGGCAATTGCCCTCTGAGAATCTGACCCTTCAGTACTTCTCTTAGTTTTAGGTATCTGCAATAGTCACCTTTAACAATCTCATTGTTGGAGCTTGCACACAGCTACCTGACAAAAGCATACAGAAAAGGAAACTGTATTAAAAATAATAATTTACCGGAACCATTATCCAGTTTGCCTTAATTAGACTGCAGTCCCTCTAGGTAGTGCATTTCTGAAGCATCCCTTGCCATCGACCCAGAGAACTACTGCAGCACACTGGGGTTCTAGCAATGCAAATAACTCTGATAGTAAAAACTTATTCAAGAAAACAGCGTGTCTTCAAGACTCTGAAATGCTTGCAAAGAGCTTGTATGTATCCTACCAAGTTGATGCTTAGCATATTAAGACCATTTTGAGGCATTTGTTGTAACAGCGCAGAGGCTTTGAAGAAGAAATTTTGTCATAATCCTTGAAATCCCAAGAATGAAATCAAGAGTATCCAGGGGGTAATCTCCTTCCTACAAATACCTTTCTACAAAGGGCATAGGTTTGGCAAGCCAACCTAAAAAGCCCCCGTGTCTGCTAGACTCTCACATGCTAACTGAAGCACAGAACTGTGTTTCTTAAACAAAATAATTAAAAAAAACCAAAAAGCAGACTTGTGCACAGGCTAGAAGCTGCTGCTTCCACACCTCTCTCCAGCATGCTACAGGTGCTCCATTTACTTTCGTAAGTCTTACCTGGACTCCTGCCTTTTACCCAAATAAAAGCACTCTAGTGGCTTGCCTTGACATTCTGAGAAGGTGCTTGAGCTGCTCTCATCTTCAACATAACTATGCTGCAAGAAGACCATCAGTCTAGTATGGCCAGTGAGACAAGACTCTGCTGGGCCCAGGCTGGTACTGCAGCTCCTGCAGGTCACCTGCACAGTGACAGAGAACAAAACACACACCTCCACTCTGCTAAAACAAGGGGCACAGGGAGAAGAGCACGTCTGCCAAGCCAGCTTTCATCTAGAAATGGCTTTTAATCCACTAACACTGAAACTGAATGCTGTACATCCACTGTAGCTTTCCATGACTCTGGCAAACAGTCTTGAACAAACCTTTTGGGAGTTTTTATAGAGGCCAGACACCCACTGAGACATGCATGAGAAATATGTAATACACTTCTTTGTTTTCTTTTTTTTTGTTTCCTTTTTTTTCCCCCCTCCACTTCTTGGATCTCTTAAAAGAGACTGGGCATTTTTTGGCAGGAACTAGAGATGTATTTAAGTTCAGCAACTTGCCATGCAAAAATGAGTTTATTCATCTCCAGCCAGGCTTCAAGTAAGATATATAGGTGTCTGGGGCTTTTTCCTTCATGCAGAACTTCATTATAAAAACAAGAGAAAGTTAATGCAAGAAAGTTAACAAGCCTGCTCACTCAAGAAACCTGATTGCGAAGTTCCCCCCCCCCCCATAAAGGATGGCCCTGATGTTTTGGCACTGTACAAGTCAGACATCAAGTCTCCCTCAAGTTTCATTAGCTTTGAGAGCACTTGTGATTTCTCGTCTCCTACACTCACCAAGTGACCACTGTTTGCATGTGCAAGGAACCTTTTTTCCTCTTCATTTATGGAACCAGAGTCAGTCACAGCTTCATAGCCATACCTAACAACAAGAGTCTATGCTGAGAAGTTACTGTGGCCAGCTATGCACACAATCACAGATACCAATCCAGTGTTTCATCAGGTTAAAAGAACATCCACGGAACAGGCTAGCAGGAAATAATTAAGAGATGTTCCTAGAAATCTTTTCTCCTCAAATTCTGGATCAGTTCAGGCTCATGTAACCTATCCAGTCAATTCCTCTGTTTTGTTTACTCCATTTGAGGTGCATTTCAAGGTACAGCCTTTAGTTTGGGGCACTTATTAATGCAGATGTTATTTTAAAGACGACTTGTTGGTTAAGTCCCAAATAAAAAGCTGGCTAAAAGCAGTTCCAGTATCATCCGCAACTGGGTTTCACCCTTATTTTGCTATGCAGCTCCCCTCAAACACCGTATGAACAATGTCAACAGAAAAGCACTTGGAATCTGTAAAGCACAATTCTCCAGCCTAGTACCCCCTTTGAGAAGAAAAAGACGTTCAGCAGAAAATACATGGTACAAATTAAAGAAATGTGAACTGGATTGCTTTTTTCCATTTGAACAGATTCAGATGCCAATACCAATAATGGGAATTTCCTTCCCCTGCAACTGACTCTTCTGCTTGAGTTTATGTCAACACAGATCAAAGAAAAATGATTTTACTTCATTTGGAAGCCTCATTAGAGAGGCTTGCAATAAAATGAAAGCTTGGTTTCCAACAAGCAATGATCATACTGTTTCAAAATATTGCATTTATTGACATGTGGCCAACTTCCCCGAGAATAAACAGGATAGAGCATTTGACAGTGCTGCAGTGAATCATCTTGGTGATCTACACAAATCACACAATCCTGGAAATCAAATAAAATGTCTGCAACATGCAGTATTTTAGTATGGTCCTGCTTACAAGAAGAAAGGATCTAAATGGAGACACAGCAAGTTAAATAAATGTTTTCTATTATACAGCATACAGAATAATATTCATCACTGATGTGAACACAGGGGGTGGTGGTGGGGGGTGTGTTTGTGCAAAAAGAACCACACACACCTTAGGCAAAAACTTTACCAAACGGTTCAGATAAGAGAACAGAGTTTTCCATTGGTCTCATTGGATGGGGCTGCAGTTTGAGGAGCTGGAAATCCAACACATGGAACAAGGTACTGCTGACAACCTTTTAATATTAAGGCAATGTAGGTCATGAAGATTCATAGAAATACACCAAGTGCTTTGGGCAGGGATGGACATAGGATTGCTACGCATAGGATCAGCCAAGGTCAGAAAGCACAAACTTGAAGCTGGAGCAGAGATTAAACAGCAAGACAAAGAGTCTCCACCACTCATGATAGTTTCTGCACCCAAAAAAGGCAAAATATCATCTCTCAGAAATCTCCACCCTAGCTGGTGAAAATTCCTTGTCCTGGTGTCTAGACCATTTCAGAGAAGTGTGTGTGTGTGTTACAAATGCATCCATTTTGTCAGGCATTTTATCTGCTGTACATTACACTGAAGTTGGCTGTTAAAGATTAAAATCCTCCCTATTTCTCCCAGCCCATAGGCTTCTTGCTTTAAGCAGTACTGTACGTACAGGCCTGCCAGAACACCCATTTTCTTGTTTGCTTCAGTGGACTGTTTACAGTGCAGTAAGAGGGGAAAAAAAAAAATAATCATAAAACAGAACTACTGCCCATTTTTTATGCAAGCTGTTAGACGAAATGCACATCCCTCCATAAGGTAAAGTGAACAACAGAGACACAAGTTCTTCAACATAAATCCTGTTTGCTTACACGAAATTCAGAGCATCCCACCTCTTTGAACCATACATTTTTTTCCTCATCAGCTTCAGACCTTCTGCAGGCACAACATTGCCCAAAAGGTCATTTTCAGAGCTATGCCTTGGGCCAACACCCACCGCATGTGCCTTGCTGTCTCCCACAGCCCTGACCTTCCATGGCACATCTTGCTACTAATCTCTCTCACACAGACACACTGGGGTACACGCATACAGGACACCCTAACTAATCCTGCCCTTGTTGTTTTTTTTTAATAACTTATCCTAGACAGCAGTTGCTGTCTAGCAAACTACCCACCATTTCCACCAGTGACTGAGCAAACATGTTTTAAGACTACAACTTTCCCAAATTTGGCCAGGGCATGCAGGAGCTGATATACAGCCCCCAAAATGCTAGTACATTTTCTGACCAGACTCTGTTGTAGCCCAGATTCGGACCTACTGGGAAGTCTGCTACACTGCATAGCTGGAAGAACCAGACAATTTCTTGGGCCTCTGCATATTTTCTAGAAGCTGCCTCAACAAGCTAAATCATACTGGAGCTCTGTTACTCATACTGTCATTCTCCCCCTCAGAAAAAAAGCCTAAGGCCAACAGTTCAACTGCATCTTTTACATTTGTCTCCCTTTATGGACTTCTATAGATTCTCTGGTACCTGACCCTCCCCATTACAACACCGGTGTGATCACAACACGCTGATGAGTTTATAAGATAACCTAAATCCCTCTTAAAGGGAAAAATAGAAAGCCAAATTTCTATTCTAATCTACCAAATTACCATTGTCCTTATCATTGCTAAGGAGGCGGATGTATAAAGAGCTGACCTAGCTTTCGAGTAGGGGCTGGAAAGGCAGGCACAAAGGCACAGTAGCAGCTAGTTCTTTAGGGACAGTAGCAGCTAGTTGTTTTCCTCTGGGTTCCACCCTGAAACTCACTCTTCAATCCCAATAATTGGCAGCAATTAATTAGAAGGAAAAATGCAAGCAGTTTATTAAACGTTTGATTAAATGTTGATTACATGTTTGATTAAACATGATCACAGAACAAATCTCCCTTTTCTCTCATTTTCTCTTGCTCACTTCTTTTGTTTGGAGACAGAGATAAGAACTGTGGAGATGGTGCTATACCACACACTAGGATTTCAAGCCTATAGGTGACTGCACAACACAAGGCAAGGAGAAGCTGATGATTCCTCTGCTATTTCAGGTTGCTTTCCACGTTGCCCATCATCAGATGCACACTGCCCATGTTCTCTCTTTAGGGCTTTCATATTTGACTGGCAGGGTGTCATGCTTCATCAGCTCAAAGGTACTGCCAGTATTACATCACAGGTTAACTGGAGATACAATGAGTCAGTATAAAAGAAAGGGACTTGTAAAAAAACTGTAACTTTCAAATTGCTGTAAATCTGAAATATGTACCAGGACTTGAAGAATCGTTAAACATGGGAAAAAATCCATGTTAAAGAACAGGTTCAAATGATGTTGAAAATTCTGGATGTCTTAGACCCTTGGACTACATATGCTGAGAAAAATGATTTTTATTCCTATGATTTGCTGTCACTTAAGAGTTATCAAGTAACAGTTAATGAAAGTGACTGAACCATGTGATACTATTTGAATTTTACACACAGAGAAACATACACATTTACCTCTCAATCTCTTAGTAAATAAAAATAACATTTGCTCAAAGTATTTACAGGAATTCTTGTTTGTGAAGGCAAAAGAAAATCCTTAACAAAGTGTCTTTTACACCCCACTAGCACACCTATCTGCAACAGCAGGATTTCTCATCACAAGAAGTCTTTTTCCCAGGCAGCATGTTTTCACAGCCCTTTGCACATCAGATCCCTGCAGTCAGACGTGTTTCGTAAGGAAGGAGGCTGCTCCACACCCAGCTTGACGTAACCCCCTTGCTCAGCCTCACTGACCTCACTCTCATGCTGGGTGGGTATTATCTGCCTACTTGGACTTGAACGGTTTCATGCTTGGTCAGCACACAGTTCAAGGTGCCACAGTAAACTGCAAAATACACAGGCATCACCTTAAGGGCAGAAGTTATTCCAATTTATCAAAATCATCCCTCTTCAAAATCATCCCTGTCCTCTGGAACAATAAAGTTGTGATGGTTATAAAACGATAATCAAAACCTTACAGAAGTTGCATTCTACGAGGCCATAAACCGTCGTTATCTTATTTGGACTACTCCCTTACATCTCAATGAAACACTACATCACCCCTAATTATTTTCTCTAATTAGTTTCCAGATAAACGTAAAAAAATTGCCAGGAGAATAGTTAGGGTTTTTTTTTTTTCCCAAGACTAATTTGAACACCTACATTTTTTTCCTGCATCTGAATTCTAGCATCACCTCCACAACGTGTAAAAGAAGTCTTCCTCCAGCCTGGCCTGCACATCTCCATACCACTGCCTCAAGACGGACATCAGATAAACATTACCCCAATCCCATGGACAGCTCTCAGACCTGCAAGGCTGCAGACCACCCAGCACCCTCCGCAAGGCACAGCTAACCAACAGCGCACCAATGTCAAACAGTATCAAGCCCAGCCTTGCTTTTGCAGCAGAATCCTCTTTCAAGGCCTGGCTTCACGAGAAGACCAGTTTTAGTGTAAAGTACTAAAATGCAAATTTTTTTAACCAACAAAGAGCACTGGCCTGCATATTGGTCAGACATAACACCCACAGTTGGATTACTAATTTCAGATGGAGTTTACAACAGCAGTGATGTGCCCCAGGGCACTTTTAAACCACAGACCCTGCTTACAGAGGTACACACTACAGCTTTATTCATATCCTTGTCTTACTTCAGGATATTCAGTCAGAAGTGATGCTGGAAAGATAACAGACCATTTCTTTATGATTTTATTCCATTGTTTTCACATTGTGGTGCTCTCATTAGAAAAATCCTAGTAAGGTCATGCCTAGACTTTTCAGGAAGACTTCCCCTGGTGAAGAATAACTTAACTACTTTGATCACTGGGGGAAAAAACAAGCCCACAGACAAACAATTAGGAAATGAAAGAAAAAAATTAAAAAACTACATTTTTGGCTATTTAAGGCTATGAACTGAGAAAGAATGAACAAGCCCTTATGTCAAAACAAAATTTTAATGTTCTTAAAAGCAGGAAGATTTCTTTTTCAAGTACTTGCCTGTAAAGTACTTCACTGTAATTAAGGCCCTAACCCACGAAGTCTTGCACCCTACCTAACAGTAAACTGCTTGCAGGTGCTTCTCAAGGTAACCTGCATGCTAGACTTGCCATTAAACTCCTCCCTCTGCCCATACGCAAGAGAGACCTACAGAGAACATCAGATCAAAGATCAAGTTTCTTTCCATTTCTTCCTCAAATTTTACCACTGCTTTGGGTGCTAGGATTGCTCAAGATGCATTATCTAATGTCTCTATCCACTACAGCCATACAGTTCTTGTGCTGTAATTTAGTGTCACCAAGCCAAACATCAGAGGTCTTGTACCACCTTTCTAGTAGTGTAAGTAGGCATGACAGCTTACACTGTTAAGTGCGAACACACTGATGATGAATGTGCTAGGAGAATATGGGCAACAGAAGCTGTGGATAAAGTTTGCTATTACAGATACTTCACACAGCACTACTGTTTCCTACCTCCCTTCTGGGTGTTGTAGAACAGCTGCCTGTGCCCTTCTTTGTGAGGTGCTACCCCTCAAGATGTAGGGCATGGGTCTGCTGTTATACCAGATAGCTGCAAGATTAACACTGTAGGTTTCTATCCTAGATAAGATCCTACTAGAACCAAACAGCTTTTACTCAAACCACTTTAAAACAAGGCAGACCTAAATGTTAAATCCTCTGATTTTTGTCATCTCTTATTTCAGGTCCTTCCCAAAATAGCCAGTCAAGCAAAGGCATTACAGTGCCATGCTGCTTTACCTTGGGTAACAGCAGTCCTTCTCTGTTGTTCATTCCATGACACTAAAAGCAAAATCACTGTAAGTCATTTAATACTTGTTACAGAGAAATTAACTGGACTTGTCTGGAAATGAGCCTTACTAGAGAAACTACTCCTCCCACATGCACGCATTAGGATCATACGAACAGTTGTATTCTATCCATCAATAACTCCACTCGCTATATACCTTTTACATAAACATGCACAGATGACAGTTACTTCCCAGTAATTAAGCCACAGAGAAGATTTATAAGGTGTTCTTGAATAACTAGCTTAGCAGATTTCCAAGAACTGACACCATAACATCATTGAAGCTACTACTCTAAAGTAGTCAAGCTGTTCCTCTGGAAGCTCTCCTTTATAGGAAGAGTTTGTATTTGTATTATAAGCACAGATACAAAGGTGTTTTTAAAGAGCTAAAGTTAGAACTCAATTTTTCAATGTAGAGGTTTCATATGAAACAGGTTTGAAAACTGATAACCTCTGAGGAAGACATACAGAGTCCCATCAATTCCTCAATCAGAACATATCCCAGGGACAGGAGGATAGGACTATAACCTCTGCCTCTCACACTGGCCCTCAGTATTTCAGCTGATGCTCTTTACCCTCCCACCCCTCTCACTGCTCTTTCACTTAAATACTCCTTGGAGCAGTGATGCTTCCACTAGCTGCATCCCACAGGCTCAACAGTTATCCTGGCCACTTCTGCACCTCACTCCAAAGGGCCCATCTATGCCACACTCCTTTTGCGTGGAAAGAACTTCTCTTCAGTCCTTCCATCCTGCAGTACCCACTGCCTTCATTTGCTGCTGTTAGAAACCTTGAACCTGACATCTCATTCTGGGACCCAAAGACAGCAGGCTAAAGAGTCGTCAGCCTTCCCAGTCCTTGCCTGGGAGGGTACGGCAACCATCCCAGCTACTCTGTCCAGCAATGCCAGACAAGGTGGCAGCTATGGTCCTGCCCTTTCTATCCTCCACAGCAGGGTAGTCTGGGAGGAAAGAGAAGAGCACCTGCTAGGGACCATCATATCTTTCATACCAAGACAACAAATAGTGAGCTTTTGCAGGCCAGTGATAATTTTGGACATTGTCTGCCATAAACCGGCACTTGATAGCATCAACAATCCTGAATTTCATAGCTTTTGTGCTTATGCTCACAGGAACAGCTGGACTGGCCATCCTGGGCTAGTATCATCACCGCATACTCCATTCAGAATGGGAACTACTCCAACAGCCCTTTATCATATCACTCACCACATATCTGCCTAATGGACAAAGCACTAACAGCTTTGCTTAACATAATTTCTTCCTCTGCTTCAAGCAAGACCACTCCTTGAAAGTTTCACATACACAGAGAGATTAACTGAACTCACTATGTCCTGCAGAGATCCTGTTTTCTGTCCTGTAGATGAAACAACTGACATAAATAGAGCCCACCTTAAAATACTAAGCTTCACCTAAAGCAAATTAACTGCCCCTCTTGTTTTCACTTGGGAGTGTTTAGATTACACTCCTCAACTTTCACTGCTAGGATGTGATCTGGCCAGTGGTTCACGGTTACATCCTCACCTGTAACAGAAGATCAAAACGCTGCCTGTGCTGCTTGCCAGTCACTCGAAAGAGGTGTTCTGCTATTTCTCAAGCATCATTTCAGAAGATGCATCAAATGGCTGTATTTTTCAGAAAACAAATATGCAGTCTTAAAATCTCCTAGGAGATTCAGGGCCTCATTTAGAGGGGAAAAATAGTTTGTTAGTACAATAGTGAACAGCAGCTTCCTTTAGAAAAAAGGCTGCAGAGCATACCTGATCTTTTAATTTTTAAATAAGCATGACAAAACCAAGCTGCTACCTATTTCTGACACAACCCTCAGCCAGCCAATCATTTGAGTTCTTCAGACATTTATTACAAGTATAATTGTGTATAATAAACACAAAGGAGTAAAGACCCCTGAAGAGCCAATCCCAGTAGACAACCTGCAGATGTGAAAGAAAATCAATCAGTTTGAGAAGCAATATTTTTTTTTAGTTCACAGCTAGATGAGTAAGTTACACAGCACCTTCTTCAATAAGCTGATGTAAGAATAGAAGACCTACTTTTTGAGACTTCCCCCCCGCCCCCAAAGTTCCCATGTTAGGTAAACTGTTTTATCACTAAAAAACCCTCTCCCATTAGCCTCAGCAGGTTTAGGTTCAAGCTCAAATGTATTTGTAGTTTCCAGAGTTTCTATTTTCCTGTGTTTCATCAGGTTTTGTCTGCACTTGGAAAATGGCAACTACTTGCTCTATCTACAGGGTGACAAGGGCCTTTTTGGAACTCAGGCACCCACATAAGAAGCAGAAAAAAACATAAGCAAGAAAACAGCCCTTACCACTATCACTGTCTTTTCTGGACTGGATTGTTACACAGCCTCCTGGCTCCTCCTCTCCTCTCTGCTTTTCAAACTATAGCTTCATTTTCACCACAAATTAAAATGACCAAGTTAGGTAAATCAATGCAAGAAGATGAAATCTTCGCTTGGCCAAAGCTGACTAATCACTTACCCTGCATATGATAAATTGAAAAAATTTACTCGTCAAATAGGTCTGAGAGAGAACAGCAGTTAAGAGACAGCTAAAATTGTTAAAACATGTTGGGGTCCTCAACAACTGGGTTCAGTGGTATTTCCATTATAGAAATACCTGATGAGGAGCAGACAAATTTTAGCAACTTGATTTTTTAATTTTGAACCATGCCTTGGAGTAGATAGACATGAGTTATGAGCTGCTGACTGTAAAGTAGATAAAGTAATAAACACTTTGGATCTCCTTTGAGATCCAATGATCTATGAACAATATGCAGTTGGTTCAGTCACACAACAGCATTGTGATGGGTTTGAATTATTTCTGCATTTGACAGGTGGAAAAAGTATTATACTGAGAAATTCACTGATTTGCTTAAGTTACTATGAAGCCTACTACAGAGCCAAAAGCCAACCCTACTTTGGCTGCCAGGCCAATGCCTGATTCGAGATTTTTTCTGTTCTCTCTGTTGGATCGAAGAGTATTCCTTGACTTAGAAACTCCCTGTACAACCCCCACCGCAGCAAATATATCAAGATTTAAACACATTTCAATTGTTTGCAGCTCATCTATTTATACCTAAGACTTTACTCATATTTCAAAGTTGTCTGGGAAGCGTGCTTCAGAAGCCCCTCATAGTCAAACTATACATTTGCAGTATAGCAGGAAAAAGTCACCTCTCTGTTTTTTAGGGACTGGCCTTGCAGGAATG
>NW_010518595.1:96710-110962 GCF_000687285.1 Phaethon lepturus
GGGAAAGAGCCAAGGAAAGAATTTTCACATTCAAAGACATATAGATAATGGAAAAAAAGTTAACCCTTTAATAGTTCTTATTTCACCTAAAGGAGGTCAAGCTTTAGCAAAAGAGAACCTTCATGACTGTTCTTACAGAAGGCTCCAACAATTATACCCTGAAAGCCAAAGTGGCTGCTGAAAACACCTTCACACAGGCATTAGTGTTTTAAAGATCAAAAAATATTTAACCCAACCATTATCCACCACAAGCCTTCCTTTACCATAACATTAGCAGCACTGCTAGGCTGCTCCGTTCTGCCTGGACCAGCCCCCCAAAAAACTGGCAATCTACTTTGATTCAATGGGAGAGGGAACAGGGAGATTTTATGTGGAGCACGTGCGTTTTCCAGAAACAAACATTTTGTGTTTCAGCTTTCACTACCAGCAGCAGCAAATGTGCTAAAAATCTATTCTTACCAGGAGCTTTCACACCCACATATCAAGTCAACATAAGAAAAGGTGGCAGCAGCACTAACAAGTAACAGGAAACTCAAATACTATACTTGGTCCTACAAAAACATTTCAAATTATGCTACCGGATACTTCCCTGGGCCAAGTATGCATTCAGAGCACTTTCAACGGCATCGTGGTTTCATGTTTTAATTACTACCTACCACGCTTTTGATTCTCGGCCATCAATCGCTGTTATCAAGCCATTACATCTTTTAAGTGCCTGCTCTCAGTAGTCATGGTGCAACAAAGCAAGAACAAACCAGCAAGAGAGGTCCATGTGTTGAACCCAGGTTTGCATTTGTTCAGTGGCACAAGTTCAGTTGTAATTTCCATCCCTGTCTCTCAGGCTTTCCATTAAAAAAAACCCCAAAAAATTAAATCTGATCACCAGGTATATCCAGTTCCCCACAGAATCTGACTACAGAATATGTCCAACAGCTTCAGAGGGAGGTGGACTAGCCCAAGGTCTGCAGATGTGCTCAGATCTCACCAAGGTCAGGAAAAAACTCAGCACCTTAACACGAAGGAGCTTTTGAGAATCTCAGTCTAATTCATATGCAAGGATTACTATTTTAGGAATAAGCACTAGTACAAAGAACTTGTCCTCCCACCTAACTCTTCAGGAGAACAACAGATTTAGAGATCTTGATCTTACACATCAGGAAACAGCTTTGCCCAAGAAGAAATCTGTGGCAAAGCTACCTTAGAATAAATGACTTTGTTTCCAAATTCTTTGCCTAAGCTACAAACCAAGCATTTTAATTAAGGTCTCCTAATTGCAGTTAGTGTAATTTGGGGTAGGGGGCAGGGAGGAAACATGCTTTCGCACAGTCCACTGTTATCAAAGCTCACACAGAAAAGTAACTTTAAAAATACACCTTAGCTGTAGTAAATGCTCTATCTGCGTTCTGTGGTTTCAGAAACACATTCTCCTGTTTGACAAAAGCTCTCCTGTCTGGTTCTACACACCTTTTTCACAATGGCAAACAGGAGAAACTAGGAACAAGGGAAAACTGGGGAAGTCATTTGTTAACATACGAACAGCCACAGCACGTCAGACTGAAGGTCCAACCTACCCTCCAGTGTGGGTGATCTCTCTGTTCTATAGCCAAAGACACAAAAAGAAACATCCCAAGATATTGTTTTTCTTCAGTGATCTCTTGCAATTCGAGCTACACTGTTTCATGACCACTGCAACAATACTAGAAGAAAACCTGCCAAAAAGGAATAAGATTAAGCATTACATTTTAATAGATGATATTCAAGGCAACCGAGAGATCAAATCACAGCACAAAAATATTGTGTCAACCCCCACCCAAACAATACCTATTGTGAGCCAAGATGCAGCACTATGCCGATCAGGAAACTGCTTAACACAGTAGCATAAAAATGAGAAAAAAGTTTTACTAGAAAAGCTGGTGATTGGTACAGTACACATGGAAGTGACAGCCCGCTGCAACCATAATTCTGCACTATGCATCTGAGTTTATTTTACTTAGAGAAAGACAAAACTCCCCAACGACCCTATGCTTTTCTCATTCAATCCCTTCTGGCTTCTTCCAGCAGAATTTTGGGCTCCAAATGTCAGACTCCTATTTAACTCAAATAAACACTTAATCCCACCAGCCTCTTAGAACATTCACAATTAAAACACAGCAGCGGACCAGCATCAATGAATTAAAGCCTTCTCTACTCTCCAGAGTCTTCCCAGGGAGACATGACCTTATATGCTAAAGATCCATGTGGTTTGATAACAACATCCAGAACCATCGATAACCTATTATATACTTTAAGGAAAAGATAGCCAAGAGAGGCTTTAAATTACATTTAGACCAGACAATAGTAAGATCCATTTTTTTTACTGAAAAAAACCAAGTTCTGATCCACAAGAAAGCTCTTGACGTGCAATGCTATTTGAAAACAGGCAATCCATCACTAGTAAGCAACGAAAGTGATGAAGACCAATGCCCTATAGCATACATAAAGTTATGATCACATTACACTCAAAAAGGAATGAGAAAGGAAACTAGCTAGGCAGTTCTTGAAACCAAGTTAGCCCCAAACAAAAGCAATTTAAACTTGAGGATATCTATGACCAAAAGATTTTTCACTCTTCTGAATTGTAAATAAAACAAAACTCAAAGCACAAATTCTCCCAGATGCTGAGAACTGCGTGTCTAAAATAGCATCAGAAAGAGAAAGAAAAAGAAAATGGAGCTTCAACCCCCTATCTAGCAGCAAGTCTGTACTTTCTATTTCTCAAAGTGTGCTAAAATTTTGGTTCTGTAAGGACCAGGAAAAAGGTCAAAAACCCTACGCTCTTCAAAATTCACTCCAGCCTGGATAGAGTTCCTGGACTTTGATCTATTCCTTGAGACAGAAGAAAAGGTTACACCAAAATGTCAAGCCCCAAAGTCAAAATATAACACCATCCAGTGCTTGTCCACCTGCAAACAGATCTCTCTTCCTCCTATAGTCCCAGCTCCCACTTGCAGTCCATGAAACCAGGAACAGCTAAAGGCATAGGACAATCCATTTTCTCTCCATAGATTAAACCAGCTTTAAAAGGTGGCAGTTTTGAAAAAGAAAACTTCTGAGTGACCAAGGGTGCTGCTTAATTTTATCATCATGTACTTTTTGCACAGCACATGGTACTCTAACCCAATGTGCTGGCAACAATACTTCTCCTCTTTCATTTCTAAGCTTTCCCCTTTTCTGCTAGATACAGGGTGCAGGGCAGCAACTACAAGTACTTTTTTTTTTTTGCCGTCAGCCTTTCATCAAAATAGTAGACTGCTTAGTTTCTTTTTCCCTTTCCTCCCTCACATCCACTTACGCACACTTTTACAGGAGTTTTCTTTCAGTACTTGAAAACTACCAGATTGACAGATCCAGTGAATTAAGCTCCCTCTTTGTTGGCAAAACAAGAGCAGCACCACAGGCAACCTCAGAACAAGCTCCCTCTATCCTGCCCTTCCCACCCCTCCAACTAGCAAGCATATCTAAATGCTGAGCTTCGCATACAGCTCTATCGTACCAGGGGCCTTGTAAAGAGTCTCTGATAATGTGGTTTACCCAGACTATCTCACAGGACACTAATGTTAAAGTCACACGTGATGGCAGCATCATGAGTCGACGCATCATTGGCGAGCACCTGTACCAGACAGCACAGTAACTCTAAAACCATGAGTCTAATCCGAGTGCATGCAAGTCTGTGCTTAAAGTCTGACTGGCAAAGAAAATCTATTTTAGACAACAGTGTGAAAGAACGCCGAGTTGAAGCAAGTCTTAACGCCCTACTTGAAAGTACTGAAAGGCAACGTTAACTCAAAAACAACAGAAAGAGTAGAAAAATTCAATGCTCTCAATATCAGACAAAAAACAGGTGCACATTTTATTTGAAAATGAATTGTACGTTTGGCACAAACGCTACAGAGAGGGTGCTTCTGTTACTATTGCAGTACCAATATTGTGTTTCACTTTTGGAGAGTGCTCCCCTGCTATATTATGACTTAATCCAGTCAAGCAGCAAATGTGGATCTGGACGCGCTCCTCTCTTCAATGTTTTAGGTTCCACAAAACCCCGCACTGTTGGTTGCAAGTCACAGATTAGCATGCACCAGATGAAGCTAGAAGACGGCTCCTAAACTGTACCCAGCTTTTAGTTCCTCCTCCCCCCTTCTTTTGCAAGCCTTTTATTTTTAGCAGGAAATTCTTTTCTCTTTGGTGAAGAACTTTTGACTTCTAAATTTCTTACAACATCTTGACTGAAAGGATTTTTTTTTTTTTAAATTGGTCAAAAGCTAGGGTGTTTTAGTAAAATGAACATGTATACATACATGTAAAAATAAGTAATGTCTATTCCTTTACAGGTTTAAGAAAAAAACCCCCAGACTACAACATAGCAGTAGCAACTTTATATTTGTTCATGTTTTACTCACAGTAAATCTAGAGAACAGCCAACATGCGCCAATAGCCTCCTTACGTTCCAGTGGTATCGGGAATGAAAGTGAGTTCAAAAATGCATTGAGAGGTTTATGTGGAGCAGATCCATCTGCAGCTATCTACGGTACCGTGGACACAATTGCTGCCACTGGAGTCTGTAAACCAGTGACTGACAGATGGCAAGAGGGTCTGCCAAGGGGAAGGTGGGCACATTTACTCTTTGCCTCATACTTTCTCTAAGCATCTGCTACAAACATCATTCAGGTTCTGGATGGCCAGGTTTAGGTCTGTTTAGCTGGCCTCACACTCTTCAGCTGTCCTGTCGACCAAAACACCTTCAAGCACTTAGGGCCTCTGCTACGAAACAAAACCTGTGCAGGAGTAACCTCACTACTACCCAGCGCTATCCTCTCGCCCTTCACATGGCAGCAAGGAGAGCCCATACTGGCTGCAACAGCACCAGACTCTAGTGACAGCTGGATGCTGTATAATCTCCTGAACCGACATGAGTTTTTGTAATACGAAGAACAGCATGTTCCTGTACAAAGAAACATCTACACATAGCTGTATGACATGCTTACAGAGCTAAAGAGCAACAGTTATCAGTATTTACACTCATCTGTGGTCTGTTTTTTAACTACAAGGAAATAACCAAGATTCTCATTGAAATACACATGTTTAAGAAATAACATACCCCACTGGGTTTAAGTGGTCACTGCTGGGTTCATTAAAACATAGCATATTGCTGAAACAGGCAGTGTTTCATAGACCACCTATACAAATGATGACACTTTCCATCCTTGTAGTGAAACCAGGCTGACAAGATAAAGAATAAGCCTAGTCATCACACCAGTTCTTGTAACCACAAAAGTAATTTCAGAGTGGCAGGGAGAAAGGAGGGCAAGCATTGTGGCTGCCGATGGGGCAGGCGTGGCTTGTCTCAAGTGGACCTTTATGATATCATTTCCTTCCAGCGCCATTAATCACCCCAGACATCACTTGTTCTATCAGCTATTAACCAGTTGCCCCAACATGCAGATAACTTTATCAAGGTTAGGCAGTGAGAGTCATTACTAAGCACTACAACACGCAGTGCCAAAGGCCCTTGTTTCCAAAGAATCCTCTGAACTATTTCCTTCTGCTGTAAAGAAATACATTACACTAGTACACATACTTATCCATACCTAACATCGGCGGGGAAATTACAGAAAGTAGAAATAGTCACCAGCACTTTAAAACACACCATTTCAGAAAAGGACAACTATGCCGCTTTTGGTCAAAACATTAAGTTCAAACCAGGTCTCTTAAAGGACCAATTTTTAGCCCATTAGAACTTTTCAAGGGGGAAGAGACTCCCCCAACGTGCACGTCATTTGTGGTGTGGTCTGAAAGGACAAACATGGGTCTTCAGAACCACTGCCAGGAGCATCCCAGCTTCACAGCTCAAGATTTAGTATTTTGGCTTTTGCTACACACATGTCTCATTCAAGTATTTTTCCTCCTTCGCCAGCGACACCATGGAGAACTCAGTTTCAGGAGGAGACACCTAGGGACCCAGACTGAACATGCAGAACCAGTATGTTACAGAGGGGAAGGTCTGAAGATGGCTTGTGACAAGGAGGAAGAAAAGCCTGTGAGGAGTGTGATGAAGAGAGAAAATGAGCCTGTTTTTCTGAGAAGGAAAGACCAACTTCAAAATTCTTCCAAGCAAGCAAGCATGACTCAGCAGTATGTGACAAGACAAAATGAGACGTCTTACAAGTCTTCACTAACTGGCATCCAAGGACAGATTACACAGTTCAACATGAACTGAACCTGCTTCCAAGTTCTGGGCCTGGCTCTGCCAGTTATTCTCCTATAAATGCCATTAGATCTAGAAACATGACTCTCTCCACTCTACAGGTCAGATCCCCATGAGCCCTCAGAACTACCTCAAGGACACTACCCTGCTGCCCGCACAAGTAGTGGCTGTGGGAAAGAGCAGACTTCGGCTTTGGCTCCCAATTCACAGGAATCATTTGGCAATCACACCCCAGCCAAAACAGCCCAAATACTGCAGTTGGGAGGAAAGAACTACCACTAAGGACATTTTACTTGAAACTAAAATACATCCCCCTCAATAAAATCCAGTAATTTTGAAAGCCATTCTTAAAGTATGTGGTTGTCCTCCAAACAGGATTTCTCTCTGCAGAGAAAGAAAATACTAACTAGTACTTGTGTAGTATTTCGATAGTATGGAAGCATCAGCAGCTTCCTCCTTGATTCTATAAAGGGCGTAACTCCTTCTGAGGAGAGTTAAATTCCATCAGTACAAAACAAACCATTGTTTCAAGGACTGAACACTAAACTCAAAAATGAGAAAAAGAAGATAACCAGACAGAAGAGGGTTTGTTCCACAGCACTATGGCACAGATGTGCCCAGCACAGGTGCTTATTTTATCTATTATCCACTTATTTTAGTGTGTTTCACATGCTCTGCTTCCTTGTTTCCTTGGACCATGTTCAAGAATGTCACCTCACCAAGAAGCGTCAACTGTTGAGATGAATAGCACATTATTTGGCCAATATCATGAGATACACTATCGGTCAGTGCTTCCCAGGTGCAGTACATAAAGGCAGAACAAACGTTCCCCATCATCTGACACCTCTCTCAGGTTGAGCCTATACATTCAAAAAAACTGGACACGTTTAGACTGTGTGCCTAGACTTCCCAAGTCATGATTCCCGAATTTGTAAAGGGACTTCAAACTACTTAATGTACACAAAGATCTGTTTATCAGGCACCTTCTGCACTATTACAGATTGGACCAAACCAGGGACAGCGGTGACTTCAAGAGAGGTCAACATCTCTGCCTTGAAACAGGACCACAGGCCCATGTCATTCCCAGCATGCTTATCCAAACCATTCTTAGAAGTCTCAAGCAACAAATTCCACTGTCTAGCTAGATAATCACAGTACATTTTCCACTTACTTATCATCCCTCCTTCTGTTTTAAGGACAAACTGCACAATTAAGTCCCACTACTTTTTGTTGTACCTACAATGGAACTGGGGAAATACACTGGGTTTTGGGGAGTTTTTTGTGGGTTTTTTTTTTCCCCTACAACAGCTTTTTACAGTATCTGAAGATCCTTATCCAGCTTCCACCTCTTTATGTTGGATAACACAGTACAATATACCATATTTTCAAGCCCTACGATCCTTCTCTGCTCTCTTTTGAGCACTTTCCAGCTGATCCGCCTTTTCCTTGAAATGCCGTGCCCAAAACCAAAGCTAGTAGGTGAGGCTACTCTAGCAACAGCCTTATCAGTGCTGTGCAGAATGGAGGCATTACTTCATATGCCTTGCAGGCTGTGTTCCAACTTATGTACCCCAAGATGACATTCACTTTTTTTTTTTTTGGTAACATTGCCAATTTGTATTCAACCTGCGATCTGCAAAAGAATGCAGATCTTTCTCTGAAGACCTGCCACCTGACCAAGCTTATTATTGTTCCTTGCTGCGTATCAGTTCGAACAGGTTGTGGTAAAGGGATGTACCATAAGGAAGACACAAACTTCCTGAACCTAAGGTAAATGATTGCTAGGTCACGAAAACAGAGTCGCTATGAAAGGGTGATTGTTACAGTCACTTCTGTCGCCGAGCAGCTGTGCTGCGTTGCCATGAAATGGTTCTGCAAGCGTAACGCAGCAAGGTTTTTGTGAGAAGGATGCCTCTAAGTGCTTTCAGAGGTTAAGAAAATGCACACATACCCAGTTCTTCCAGGATGTCAAGTCTTCTCAACAGACTGCTAGAAGGAGGAGCAGGAACCCAGAAATACAATGAACTTTTCCTCCAAGAAATACACAGGTTTTTGCTACTACGTTCTACACTTTTTCACGGCTTAGTATAATTTCTACCACTAAGCTAGTTCTAAGTTTTTGTTAGAGCTGATGTCAAAAGAAACTTACCCACCCATCTGGCCCCGGTTACTTCTCATGCTATAGTATTTCAGACTAACACAAGCAACAATGGGAGCTATTGATCAACACATGCACATTTTATTTTTATGGCTTTTAAGGCAGTAAAAGCTAACTGGCACAAGCCAGGCATTTAACAAAAGTAGTATTTAGGATTTTTTGTGGGGAATTGGGGTTAAGGAAAATCCCGAGTTCTTCCTGGAAAAAATATGCAATGTACTTCACGGCCTGCTATGTAAAGAAACAGATTAATTTAACACCACCAAACCAGCATTATTCTTAAATCTATCTTAAAACTCATGTTTAGGTTCTTGTGCACAGGCCATGGCACACAACAGACTACAAATAAAGTTTAGAAGAGAAAGAGTGCCATACAGATCCACAGCACTGACAACAGTGTTTACCATTTTATGGTAAATTTACTAAACAGAGTAGCTTCTCGTATGTGCTAAAAGAAGGCTTAACTACTTACCACAAAAATGAAATGGGCTGAAGTTGAAGAACCAATTTAGCTTAATGAAAAGAAAAAACATAGAAGTTCAAGTCACACAGAAATTTAAATTCGGCATACTAATATTTTGGTAGGAAAAAATAATTGTTTGCTATGTTCAGCTGATTGATCTGGTATCAACATCAAACTAGCTTCATCATAACTCAGTCAAAAAAAAAAAAAAAACAACAACTACCAAACAAAAAACAAATCAACCCACCACAGTGACCTGTCACACCCAACAGTCTTCAGCACAGGTGACATATGCTCTAACAGGAGCCACATACCCAAGGAATGATCATCTCCCAAGGAAGGAAGAAGAAAATTCAGCTTGCTCACTAAAAATCAAGACAACTAGGCCTTCCTAGAAGGCATTCTCTGTTACCTCACTTCCATTTTCTTCTTTTGTGGGCAGAATTTGATTTTGTCAGAATTTCTATAATTTCCTGAGAACTGCTGTCTCCCAGATGGTCAGCCTGCTTTTATTAAAAAAAAAAAAAAAAAAAAAAAAAACACACACAAACCAACAACAACCAACCCAAAAAACCCAGAGCACAGTAAAATCTGACCATAATTAATCTGGACATTAAATACAAGCCCAGTTCTTCTGTCAGTCAAATCACAGGATTTATCATGACAGGGATTACATCTTCAGGCAACTCTTCAATGCCTTTGCTATTCATTTTTCACACGCTATAAAGAGGAAATTCTGACTCATTATGTATATAGCTACACAGAAAAGCTACCACGTTACCATGCAAACTTAGGAGTTGCACATGTGAATAGTTTTGCCCAAAATAACTGAGAAGTAACTTATCATTCAGAATGGGATGACTTTAAATTATCTCCTTCTGGATGAAGCATATTTCACTTCACCTCATACCACTAACTTATTCACATTGCCCTAACCCTACTGCCTTGCATCTTCATGGCTCCCAGAAAACACTGTATTAATAGATGACATGCAGAACAACTACCAAGAAAATGGAGGCTTTTATAGAGCAAACAGCCATTTGTAAATGGCTGCACCTCACTAACCTGAACCAGTGTCAAACGCACACAACTCATTTTCTGAACAGATATATGCATTTTTCTGTACTACCACCACCACCACTCCTCATATGGCATGAACAGGAGTCTTTTTATTCACATCTAGAGAGATCTGGCAGTACATCTATGCATATTTTACAAAAGGATAATATGGGCATCCAAGAGTCTTTACCACCGTCTGCAACTCACACCACAGCTCTGTCATCTCTGTAATGGAATGGGGCATCTTCATTTCCCTAACCTTGTACTAGTGCTTGTGCACCTGCACGATGACAACCATTCCAAGGTCAATGTGATGAGCAGGGGCCTGACTAAATTGAGAGTCTTTGCCAGCTGCACAACCACTAACCCCAGCTTGAGACAGAGGACAAGACCAAGAACCTAGAGGAAGGAGGAACTGTTCCTTTCAGCAGTGCCAGGGACACATGACAATGTCAGAACTACACGCTTACATCACAGGCTCCTAATTTCTCAGTTAGGAATCCCTAGAAACCTTGCCTTAACTTTTTAGCAGGATCTAAATAGTCTATATTTTGCCAATAGCCAGCTACCTAAAGCTCTGAGACCATGCTATCACCTTGGTGGAGCTGAATGTAAAGGCTCACAGAAAGTCTACTTGAGACACACACACCAGACATTTGCACACTGCAGTCCCGTAAGAGGCCCTGGTCAGGGAACTGCAGCTGCAGTATATAACTGCAGCTATCATGCAGATAATACAGAGTTCAACACAAAGCATGGTGACCTAGCAGCTTCACTCAAAAGCACAGGACAACTTGGTAGTAGTAGCTTCTTAAATTGCCTCCTGACTAATAAATTCACTGAGAAGATAAGAAGCCTGTACCAAATGCCCTGTTCCACACAGAAGAGCTCAATCCCACATCACAACTCATAGGAACACCCTCTTATCAGCAAGGCTGAGATAGAGACTCTCTTCTCCCCACTGAAACTGTACTGATGCACAGAAAGGAACATAAAAGTCTTACTCCAACAGCTTATGTAAAAAGGATCTGCAGGGTGGAATCAAAAATCACTGTGGGAAGCGGAGAACAGAACTGAGGATGCACCTCAGCCCAAAGGAATGCCCCTGCCACAGCGCTCCAGACATGGGACAGAGGGTGGCTATCCTGGCACTGGGGAAGGAGCTCAAGTTCCTCTCTATGCACAGTGGCAGGTTCAGACAGAGGATCAGAGCGAGCCTGGCCCATCTTCAGAGTCAGTCTCCCTTGGGAGACACCAGCTGCAGGCTTGAAACAGGGCTTCCCACTTGCCAAGCAAGTGCTTGATCCTCCAGGTCAACAGCTCTCAAGGTGCTATCCAGCAACCACTGAGTCTCTGCAACAGGCCTGTCAAACCTGTGAAACTGCCTTTTTGCTCACCACACCACTCAGAAGCCTGAAAGCAATGTAGAAGCATTAAGAGCTGCAGGGGGCTGTAACCCAACAATTTGGGAACCACTGGTCTGGGATATAAATGTGGAGGTAGATATCCCCACAGGCATTACTTTCATCTCCTCGGGCTGTACCTGGAAGGCACAGCCAAGGCTGTTATGCTCTATGAAGAATACAGCTCAGGTAGGATGTATCTAGCATGCCGCAGTGAGGACCAAAAGTGCAGGTGAGTTTAAAGGTCTTTGATACAAGAAGATTACCTTGTGGATACAAAGCTTAGGCAAAAGCTCCAAGACACTGTGCTCAGGCCGGACAGCTGCCCTGCCAATCATATGTGTTACCAGAACTTTACATAACCACATGAAAATTTTAAGAAAAGGTGGCAGGTGCCTATAAGTTCTCCAGTAACTGGAAGAATTCAGATGCCAAAATTTAACAGGGAAACCTACTGAAACCCAGCAGCCTAAGCTGCTCTTTGAAGATGGATACAAAGATGAGGGAAGTATTTAAGGGATCTGCCCAGTCTTTGTGGAGCAGAAACCTGAAGGCAGGTCTGCCTACACCCCAAAGCAGCACCTTAATGGCTGGTGCACTCACACTTGCTCATGTCTCATTTCAGCTAGGAGTGCTGCTGAAGACAAAACCTGGAACCACTCTTAGGAAAGTGGTTTCAGCACTCAGACTATCTCTCAGAGGATGGTTCAAACAGATTTTGAAACATCTGTCCGTGATCCCTTTAGGACACAAATGCTTTACACTACAAGTGGCTGCACTGGCAGACTGCAAAGAAATAAAGATTTTTCTCATCCTAACAATACCCCGATTTAAACCCAGCATGCTTCAGGAGTTCATCAGGAGGCTTCTCTTACTTTCCTGGATTATCTAACTGCTTCACTGCAAACCCGTACAAACAAAACTGAACTTTGTAGTCATCCAGAAAGTATATTCCTAGGCAACAGGCAAATAAATTCCAAGTAACAGTCACCATGAAGTACATACAGTAGACAGACAGACACATAGTCCATTCTAATGCATGAATCACTGTACAGGAATGAACACACTTGCCTTATTTTCTACCATACACAGTATTTCTGGTAAGATGTATGTTGAGCTTGGCGCCACTTTTTCTACAGCAACAGAGTCTTACAAACACGCCAGTAATCAAAGAGATATCATGCATAAAATACTTGAAATCTTTGCCTAAATGAATGCAGCTTCCCACTGGTGTCAATGGAAGTTACCGGGACAGAACACAGAGCATCCAAGATAACAGCACAACTTGCTCTACTGACTGTACTGATCTTTAAACCGAACACTTAACTCTGCTTCTACAGTAAGGCTAATACTAAATGCTTTTAAAAATACCAAAGCATGAATGAACAGACATATCTATCCAACATCTGTGAATGCTATTCAAGGTGAGCTTAGCCTGTACAGAATGACATAGCCTAATTTTCATCAAGAAATTAGTAAACTGTAGCAAGAGAGACACTTTGGGTTCAATTTTCACAGCACTGTGAGAATGTAAAACTATTAATAAATTTGTACAGTACACAAAGAAATTGTAGACCTATGTTATCTAACACAAGTGTACAAAACTTACGAAATAGAGAAAAATGAAGCAAAGAACCTAGTCAAAAAGAGAAACAAGGACAGCGGAGGGCAGAAAGTCAGTTTTGGAGGTTCCTAAACAGAAGAATGTACAGCATAGAATACCAAGAACAAAAGACAAATTACTACAAAAACCTTTTCATGTATTTTCTGAGATTCTCCTTCGTTTCTGGGCATGAAGTCTATACCAAACCTTGAGGCCCTAAAAATGACATTTTTCTTATGCTTATTAAAGATTGAAGTGTATTTTTGAGCATCAAAGAAACCTAACCAAAAATCACTAGCTAAAAGCTTAGCGATATTCATCCAGAAGTATTTTCTTTACAATCACATGAAATTTAAAAAGGCATTAAAAGAGAACCTCTGGCCTTTTCTATACTTTAAAAAACTGGTAAATTTTGCTGACATTTCACAGAAAGGATACATAATGCCAAAAACACAAGCTGATGTAAAAGCTTCTGTTACTTTCTGGAAATAGTTTTCTGCTTCTTCTGCCTCCTTCATCTTTACAGAAAGAAGCAAGTGCTGCCAACAGAAATTTCACAGGGATTGGTGTTTTTAGCATGACATGCTTTAATAAAGTGTATTCAAAGTCTCATAAAGCATATTCTGAAAAGTCTGAAGAGACTTCACAGAAACTAGAACATGGGTTACTTAGAATATTTCCAGTTATCAAAATTGATTTCATATGCTTCTTATAAACTTAGTATTAGAATAAAATAAATATGAAAAAGCTGTTATTCAATATTAGAAGCTGTAACGTGTGTGTCACAAGACCTTGGACCCACATGGAATTTACATTTCAAATTAAATAATAAAATTGTGTAATATACTGCATATATTATACTCTAAGCTGTTCAGATAAAGTCTAATTACAGCTTATCAAACTAACCTTTACCTCTGGGACTGCAGAAAACAGACCAAGTTATGCCACCTTCAGACATCTCATTCGCATCTCAGGTAAACAGAAGTTCACTCAGGGGTTCGTACACCCTAATTTCATGTGTTTTTGCACGACAGGAAGGAAAGTTATCCCTAGTCATTTGACTCTTCCTAATAATAACTCGGCTTCAGCTCCAAACATTAGCAACGTCGGCCGAGAACCCAAATGAGACTATTTCACCGGTCATGCTAGTAGAGACCTCTTGGGAAGCGAGGGACAGAAACTTCCCCGGCCCGTAAAGCGGGGCTGTGCCAGGCCCTCACACACACACACACGCTGCGCATCGCCCCGGGTCGAGTTTCCCGGGAGGGTGCGGCAGCCGCCCAGGTGAGCGGGAGGCAGACCTCAACCGCGGCCCCGCGGGCACC